>NC_081409.1:253674035-253696535 GCF_030272615.1 Cryptomeria japonica | reverse complement strand
GTTGGTTTCTCTGTTTGTGTTCCAGATTCCATCTTTGTCTCTGAATCTGCTGCCGGTTGCTCTTTGTTTCCTGTTGCCAGTTGCTCTTTGTTTCCTATTTTATCTGTTGTATCCCTGTCTACCACTGTGTTGATTTTCTGAGTATCAACATTCACAATATATAGGACTTCAGGATTAGGATTATTATCCTCTGTGTCCGTGCTCTCAGCTGTCGGTTGATCTTCTGCAGTTGTGGTTTTTACCGATGGAGTATTTAAAGGAGGTGGGGGTAAGTTGTCTCTAATCTTGATACTTGGTGGTCCACCAACCTTACCTTTCCCTTTGTCCTTTTGATATACCAGAATGGGCTTGGGATTCCTATATTCTTCTTGTTTTTCTTTTTCAACCAAGAATGTATCCCAACCATTTTCTGTTTCCTCTAAAACTTCAGTAACTCTACCTGCCATTAGTGATATTTGCCGGTGTGCAGTGGAAAAAACTGTCCGGTTGGCCTGAGCTATCAAATCATCAATTTCCTTAAGTGAGTTGATCGGGTATACTGCAAGTAATTTCTCTATTTTTATTTTCTTATCCAACTCAATTATTCCTTGCCTTCTGGCCTCAAGTCTTTTATATAGTTCATCAGGGATTTCATTTAGGACTTGCATCAAAAACTTTTTATACATGTCCATGTGTAATATAACACTTTCCTCGACTTGTCCTTTCTCATCATCTGATAGGGTGTCATAGATTTTCCCTATGTTTTTCAATTTACCTTCCTCTATGATCTCATTCAGTAGTATGTCAAGAGGGGCAAAGTCAGTGTTTGTCTTCTTCTTCCTTTTGGGGGTCAGCTTCTTCTTAGGTGTGGCTTTCTTGACCGAAGACCTCACAACTTGTTGCTTTTGTCTTGTCCTTCTAGGTGAAGGAGTGGATACCGGTGAGGGGTCTCTTTTCCTAACAGCTCTTTTGAAAGTTGCTAGCATATCTCCTTCTGAGGAAGTATCTACCGGTCATAGATGAGTTTCAGGTTGTTGGGCTGCCAACTCATCTTCTATTATGCCGATTTTCTTTAGTACATCTTCCTTTATGGCTTTTGCTTATCTGGTTCCTTTCCTCACAAATGCCTCAACCTTTTTCACTCTCTTTTTAGATTGAATTTGACTTTCAATGGTCTCAGCACTACCAAATACTTCTTCCTTTGGTTCATTGGGGGCTTCCAGAAGTGCTTTGGCATAAGTTTCCACAATGTGGTCATCTATTTCATACCCCATCTCTGTAACCCAGATTGTTCTTGGGATGACTGCTTCCATCCAGATCTCATCCTTTTTTATCACAAAGCATATATCATCCTTGTATTTGTTGACAATTTCTTGTGATAATCTGATTCTTTTATTCATTCTGACCTTTAGTGCTTGAAAATACTCATTGATATTCTTTTCTCTGTTTTCACCCATGTTGTTGAATAAGTCAGACAATTGTTTTCCTACCGGTATGTCAAATCCAAAATCCTTGTAGCCTATACCGGGAGCCTGTTTGGTTATATGTAGCATTAAGCATACAAGTAAATTTCCAAATCTAAAGGTTCATTTCTTATCCTTCTTGATTTTTGCTAAGTTGTCAATTAACTCATCCTTTAACCATTCACAGATATCAATTTTTACATTGTCCTTCACCATGTCATAAGCACTTTTTATGCATAAACTGGAAATAGAGTTAAGCCTATTAGCATGAGTTGCTTTGTAACCTAGAATCATGTTGTAGCGTCCTAAAATTGCGACACTTGCAATTTTGACCGCATTTGGGTCTTCACGATGGCGACGCAACACTGAACCTGAATGGAGACCCCGAAACTTGTTCATGACATCAAAAACTGCATTTTTCAGCACCCTGACCTGACCCTCCTTGCACCCTACTGTCCCTGGAGGTGGGACCATGGCGCCCAGCGCCCTAGTCCCTGGCCCTATTTTTGGGCCCGGTCTCTTTTGGGTCTTGGGTCTTTATGTTTGCAAATTAGAAAATAATCTCTCCTGGTCGGCCTAAGGTCGGAAAAATCAATCTATCAACCCTAATTGGCAAGTATATAAACTACATTTCCTCTCCCATTTTAAAAAGATGGAAAAAGGCGAAAACGATACTCAAGCATTCAAACATTCAAGCATTCAAGCATTCCTTCAAGCAATTGAGCATTCTAAGTCTCCATTCAAGGCTAAGTGTTGCATTCAAGACAAGGATTCAACCATTGAAGAGGAGATCACATACAACATACAACATACAACAACATTTACACCTTCGCATGTAAGAATACAAACATTCTTACAACAAGGTACTAGTACTTGTTTTACATTACAATCATTTACACTTACAGCATTTCTCATTTCTTGGTTAATTCCAAAACCAGGGTTTGACCTAAGGGCAAACCCCTAATCCCTAACCCCCCAATTGTCCTCGCTTTTCTGTGTGTAGGTTGCAGGTACGCGGCTGTAATTGAAGATCTGGAATCCTTGTGCAGAGATGAACAGATCCCCCTTTGTTTCGCGGATTTTTCGGAGGACCGTGTGCACGCTGGGTGCCATCGTCCCGTCAACTTTCGCTCAAATTTGCAAGACAGCGTCGTCTCGACATTTTACTGCTAATTCCAGGTCCGCAGCTTCATCCTATATTCCTATCTTTGTTTATAAGTGAATCTTTCTCACTTTTCATGCGTTCCTAGCTTAATCCTTCTATCTACATTCTTTACAAAAGAGGGTAGCCTTGCTGTCTTAACCCTTGAAACTCATTTAGAATCCAATCTTGCATTGTGTGGGATTGGATCTTGTGGGTTTCAACCCCTCTTTTGAATATAAAGTCTCCCCTAAGTAAAAACCGTCAACCCTAGTGACCTCCTTCCCCTCTCCTCGGAGTGGTGGGGGGAACACTTAGGGTTCGCTCACGATTTTCTGCTTTACATTTTGGTGAACCCGACGTGAACATCCTTTCTGATTATTCATGGTTAGATCTGAAAATTGGATGCCTTGATTACATTTCCATGTTTGATCTTTTGCATATTTTAGAGGTTAATTGCATAAAAAACCCTAAATTTTCTTTTTAGTAATTGAGCTTGCGAAATGTTTAATGGTTAATGCTTGTTTCAGATCTACCCTTCTATTACAAATTGTCAATTCATATTTGTGCTTTAATTCTAAAAATAAAGTGGTTAAGTGTCAAAACCCTAATTTTTAAAACCCTCTTGATTCAACCTTTGACCGACAATTTCACTGATCAAAACATCTCCAAATCAGCTGTAACTTTGGATTCTGCAACAAAATCACAATATCTTTCATCCCTGAAAATTTGGAAAAAAGTTGCGAGGACCGTGTGCACCCCGAGCGCCATCGTCCCCGACATTTTTTCTGAAATTTTGGGAGTTAGATCTTACTGTATTTTTCTGCTAAAATCCAAAATTTTGGCTGATTTTATCAATTCTAACACTTTCAAAATTAAAGTCAAAGTTGGTCTTGTGATTGCTTGGATTAAGGCTTCTAATCATTCAAAAATTATTGAAACTGAAATTCATGTCAAAATTGTGTTCTTACTGTCCTAAATCTGAAAAGTGTGTCGGCATTCATTCAAAATTTCAGTGCTTTATTCAAATTCTTGCAATTTGTGACTTTTGAAATTAAATGTTTAATTGCAACAACTTTGATTTCCACTTTCAAAATTGAATTTTGCGTGAAATTGAGTCAACTTTTAAATTTCAAAACTTGCATTGCTTTTGGTATTCCCTCTAAAATCATAAAATTCAAAATTTCAATTTCCCTCTCTTTTTCAAAATTCAAATTTTGCATTTTTTCAACAATCTTGGTAGGGTTCAATTTTGAGATTGCAACTTTAATTTATTCTATCTACAGATCGTAAAATCACTCAATTTTTTCAGATTAGCTTTAAAATCATCATAACTGTCATCCCTAAAAATTTTGAAAAAAGTTGTGAGGACCGTGTGCACCCAAAGCGCCATGGTCCCTGACATTTTTTCCGAAATTTCGGGAGATTGTCGTGATTGCATTTAACAGCTTAAATCTAGGAGATTGGCTGATTTTATTGAAATTTGCTACCTCTAAATTCAAAATCTTCTCTCCCTCTCTAGTGCATGAGTTTTACAACAATAAGCCCTACTTACACCATTCTCGTTAGACGAAGCCTTAGAATTAAGTCTTTCCAAGGTTTAATTACTGAGGAGATGGAACCTAATTTGAATAGCCTTTTTAACGAGGACACGGGTAATTCCTCTAATCCTCCTAATGATGAAGAAGCTCTCCATGAGGTTTCTGTAGAACAACTTTCAAAATTGGATAATCATTTTGACGATTTTCGACACTGGATGTCTCAAGAATACCCCGATAGTCAAGCTCTTCCTTTAATTGAGGGTCTAAAACGTATGGTTCAAAGCGATAAGAATGGAATTGATATTTTGCGTGGTATTGCACACATTGTGGATTTGAATGTGATGCCTATGAAGAGTTGTGCTGAAACTTTAGGTTATACACAACCTCCCACCCAAGCCAATCATTATGTTCCTTTAACAACTTCTATTGCTAACATACCTACCTTTACATCAAACATAATGACTACTTCTATACAAGACATTCCGCCTATGATTACTAGTCATGGGGGCAATCCTTCCTCTTCAATTAACCCTCTTCCTTCATTCAATCCGACTTCTTCATTCATTCCTTCAATGAGTGTCCCTATTACATCTCCACAAATGAACCTGACGCAAGGGGGCAATTCATTTAACCATTCCATTCCTCCTTGTAGTGTTCCTCTTTTCCAATCATCTCCTATGACTAACTATCATAGTGTCCCGCCACCTTACTCTCAATCAATACCTTCTTTCAATAACATAATACCTCCATCACAATCTAACACGTCTAATATGAATTCTTTGACTGAAGCGACCATTAACAATCTTGCACAAACTGTCTCTTCTTTACAGCAACAAATTGCCTCTATGACTCAATCTAAGTTTAGTGTGCCCACATTTGATGTTGCGAGCCCACTTTCTCTTGACATTGTTCGAGCTATTCCTCCTAAACATGTTGAAATCCCGCATTTGGAGCTTTATAATGGTAAAGGTGATCCTCTAACACATGTTAAGACTTTTCAAACAATATGTACCGATTTTGCTTATGACCAAAGGTTGCTTGCAAAACTGTTTACTAGGACATTAAGAGATAAAGCCCTACAATGGTATTGCTCATTGCCTTCTTATTCTATTACTTCTTTCGAACAACTTGCAAATGCTTTCATTCAACAATTTCAAAACAATATAAGTCCTAAAGTTACTTTGATTGATTTAATGCATTGTAAACAAGGTGTTAAAGAAAAAGTGACTGATTTCATTGGTAGATATAAGCATTTATATGCTCAAATCTCTTTTCCAGTGCCTGACAATGATATTCAAAGAATCTTTATTTCTAATTTACAAAAAGATATTAAAGAAAAACTTTTGTTTTCTGAGTTTACTTCTTTCCAACAGTTGTGTGCAACTCTTCACAATTATCAACTGATTGTGAGTCAAATGGAACAAGCAAACCCTATGGCTCCGAGTGATAAGGGTGATAGTAGTCAACAACCATTTGGGAAGTTTAAACCGAACAGAGAGTCCATTAAATTCAATGAAAACATCATCAACAACAATGTGAATGCAGCATCAGGTGTGCCTCCTATTTCTAAGTTTTTCAAGAAAGAAAGAAAGTTTACTCCTTTGAATGAATCATTGCATAGTATTATGAATAAGTTATTGGAACAAAATGTGCTTACTCTCCCTCCTATAAAGCAAATAGATCCTGCAAAGATTAATTCACCCTATTTTGATAACAAATCTTTTTGTCAATTTCATCGTCAAACTGGGCATGATACTGAAAAATGTTGTGCTTTAAAGGGTAAAATTCAAGATTTGATTGATAATAATACTATCTTTGTTTCTGGAGTGAATGATAAAGGCAACACATCTGTAGCTCCTCCTAACCAAAATCTTAAGATTTTTACTGATCCATTACCTTCTCATACCTCTAATGTGATTGAGACTAATGATTCCTCTTTCTCATCTGATGGTCTTGTGTCTATGACTCCGAATGTGATTAACTTTGTAGAGCAGCAAGAAAACTCTAAAGAACCTTCCATCACATTTGATTCTAGTGAAACTATCAGGGCACCTGATGGTCCTTTATACATCGTTGCAAAAGTCAAGAATACACCTTGCCGTGGAGTGCTTATTGATCCCGCTTGCATGGTTAATGTTATTACTGAGGAATTTCTTTTTACTTTGCAATTGAATCAAGTGATCTATGACAAAACAAATGTGATTGTGAAATTATTTGATGCATTTTCTTCTCTTGCAATTGGTTCTATTACATTACCTATTGAGGTCCATAATAAATCCCTTGATGTGAACTTTGCTATTATTCCTTCATCCGAACAATTTCGTGTGAAGCTAGGCTATCCTTGGCTATCTTCCATGAAAGCTATTGCTTCTCCTATTCACAAGTGTTTGAAATTTCCCCATAATGGTGAAGTTGTTACTGTCAATCATAGTCTCTTTAAACCAGCTGAAAGAACTTCTAGCGTTCCTATTGATTACTTTTGGCCTAAACAATTCCAATCTCTTCCACCACGAAGTGATCACCTTTTCAAATCTTATCAAAAGTGGAAAACAGATATGATCCTATCTCTAAGTGAACCTAGAACACCCAAACTTGATATTCCTATCATTCTTGAGAAGGAAGTTCTTCCTTTGAAAGACAAAACTGATGTCTTTCCTCAAGAAGATTCCCAACCCATCCCTATGGATGTGACTATGTCTATGCCTAATAAACTTTCTAAAAGTAGACCTATACCTCCTCATCATGATGGACTTGGTCTCCTTCCTAAACCAAATATTCCTACTTTATATGGAGCAGTTGTTCCTCCTTCTTTTTATAGAGAGAAGAGACCTTCTTCTTCTCCTATTATCTAGCCTAAGAGACCACAACCCAAATACCCAAGTGATAAGGATGAGAACATTCCTCCTCCTCAATCTTCTCAACTTCCTACTAAGACTAGACGAAATTGTTCTGCGCGTGAACGCCGATGAAAGCGTCATCTTAGAGCTCAGGCAGCTGCTTCTCAAACTTTGTAATCCCCAAAAACACCTTCAGCTAGCATTATTCCATTTTCTCCTCAACTAGAAATTGAGCCAAAATCTCCTAAACATAAGATGCATGATGGTCTTGATCCTGTGCGAGTTAAAGATCCTATTTTTATAAATCTTGATGATGATATAGATGAAAATGTTATTCATGATGAAAATTTTACTTCTTTTCATAGTGAATATGAATATGTTGATGTTGATAACCATTTATCTAACGAATTTTCTAAAGCACTTATCCTAGCTCCTAGACAAGAACAACGTGGCTTGGAACATGAACATAGCCCTTGTTTGGATCTTGTGATAGCTCCATCTGCTATGTTGAATGTTCCTCCTCTAGTGTGTTCCCTACCTTCCCGAAACATTGATCAGCAAGATCGGGGGGTAGATGACATGCTAGACTAGTTTCATTAGCATATTAGACTCTCTCCTCCTCTCTTTTGTTACTTCTTCTATGTGTTATTCTCATTCTTCTATTTGTTGTCCTTAGTGTTGTCTACTTGAGGACGATGCAAAGCATTGAGATCTCTTTTGGTCTCTCTCATGTTGACTCAAAAGACACATGTGTTCCCTTCTTCTAGGTGACCTTCCTTGATTGGGGAATGAAGAACAATTATGCATACATACATATGATATACATGAATTATCATACAGCATACTGACCATGAGGAAAGCGAAGTCACCTCGTGCTTTGTGTTTTGTGTCTATTATACTTGGGTTGATCTCACACTTGGGGGCTAAATCTTTGTGATAACGTGCTCCTTTCCCTTCTTATTTCTTATGTGTATCACTACCTTAAAGCAATCACCCCCGTTGAGGCGTGTGCAATCGCTTTAACGTAGGGGGGCATACACCCCGTCTATCCCTTCAGGATACTTGAAAATTTCTTGGCGAATTCAGCTTTGCCTTGAAAAATTTTGGTATTTTTCTTACATGACTCATAGTGAGGGAACCTTACTACTGACAGTCATGGTTCTCCCTCGTGATCTTCCCTTTTACTTTGTCAATCGAAGTCGTAAGATCCTTAGTCCACTGGGGGCTTGGTGTATCTTGCCTCCTTGACGTGGTGAAAGTCTTTCAATATTGTTTCCTTGTACTTTATTGGAAGTATGAGTGTACGCTTATACTCCCACTAAAGTGGGGGCTAAATTTAGCGTCCTAAAATTGTGACACTTGCAATTTTGACCGCATTTGGGTCTTCACGATGGCGACGCAACACTGAACCTGAATGGAGACCCCGAAACTTGTTCATGACATCAAAAACTGCATTTTTCAGCACCCTGACCTGACCCTCCTTGCACCCTGCTGTCCCTGGAGGTGGGACCATGGCGCCTAGCGCCCTGGTCCCTGGCCCTATTTTTGGGCCCAGTCTCTTTTGGGTCTCGGGTCTTTATGTTTGCAAATTGGAAAATAATCTCTCCTGGTTGGCCTAAGGTTGGAAAAATCAGTCTATCAACCCTAATTGGCAAGTATATAAACTACATTTCCTCTCCCATTTTAAAAAGATGGAAAAAGGCGAAAACGATACTCAAGCATTCAAACATTCAAGCATTCAAGCATTCCTTCAAGCAATTGAGCATTCTAAGTCTCCATTCAAGGCTAAGTGTTGCATTCAAGACAAGGATTCAACCATTGAAGAGGAGATCACATACAACATACAACATACAACATACAACATACAACATACAACATACAACATACAACATACAACAACATTTACACCTTCGCTTGTAAGAATACAAACATTCTTACAACAAGGTACTAGTACTTGTTTTACATTACAATCATTTACACTTACAACATTTCTCATTTCTTGGTTAATTCTAAAATCGGGGTTTGACCTAAGGGCAAACCCCTAATCCCTAACCCCCCAATCATCCCCGCTTTTCTATGTGTAGGTTGCAGGTACGCAGCTATAATTGAAGATCTGGAATCCTTGTGCAGAGACGAACAAATCCCCCTTTGTTTCACGGATTTTTCGGAGGACCGTGTGTACGCCGAGCGCCATCGTCCCGTCAACTTTCGCTCAAATTTGCAGGACAGCATCGTCTCAACATTTTACTGCTAATTCCAGGTCCGCAGCTTCATCCTATATTCCTATCTCTGTTTATAAGTGAATCTTTCTCACTTTTCATGCGTTCCTAGCTTAATCCTTCTATCTACATTCTTTACAAAAGAGGGTAGCCTTGCTGTCTTAACCCTTCAAACTCATTTAGAATCCAATCTTGCATTGTGTGGGATTGGATCTTGTGGGTTTCAACCCCTCTTTTGAATGTAAAGTCTCCCCTAAGTGAAAACCGTCAACCCTAGTGACCTCCTTCCCCTCTCCTCGGAGTGGTGGGGGGAACACTTAGGGTTCGCTCGCGATTTTCCGCTTTACACATGCTAACAAATCTAACATTTGTATCGGTCACATCATTAACCCTCAATGATCTCTTGTCGGATGTTGCACCAGTTAAGTTTGTTACCAAGTCATTGGAGACCTTCTTGGTTTTGTCGGGTCTGCTACCGGTGGAAGGTAATTACTGCTTTCACAGCTACCTTTGTAATTTTATGCACTGAGTCAAGCCAAAAGAATGAACCATGTACCCTACTCAGAACTATCCTAACCACTTCCTTGGGAAATTTAGGAATGCAGAGGATTTTAGTGAATCCTAGGGTTTCAACAATTTTATGTTCAGGTTTCACATTCCTGAAGTTGTCACATATAACAGACTTATACATGTTTTTGATTTCCTCATCACCTAATTCCTCTATGTTGCAATGAATATACATTCTAGGGTCTTCTGCATAAACAACACCTTTTGGAATTTTTGAAAAAGCACCTGTGTTGTCATCTTTCTTAGCTACCTCGGGAACTAGCTGAAACACGAGCCTAGGTCTTTTTATAACTTTGACTACTGTAGGGTTTGCTATGAATTCAAGTGCAGAGGAGGATGCCATGATGATAAATACCTTTTTCTGCCTTTGGATGGATTGATTGCTGAAGTGCTTTGCCTCTTTGCTTGGAATGCCTTAGCTCAGAAATCTTCGCGCTCTCTGAAAGTTTGAATTCACGGTGAAATGAAATGGAGCCAAAAATGTTATTTTATAAAGTCTTTTCTGCTACCTACCACATTAATTGCTTGTCGGTAATGTATTAGCTCAACTTTATTTGCCGGTAATGAAAGATTTTCAACTTCTTTTCTCTAACTGAGGGAATAATAGCACGTGTCATTTGATTGCCAAACCCTCAAGATAATTTTCTTCAATTTGATGAAGAACATCCGATCGGAGGAGCATTGCTCTGTCCTACCGGTGGAGCATCATATTGTCCTGCCGGTGAAGCATTTGTTGGTTCTACTGGTGGAGGAGTAACCCCAATATTTAGATCACCATTTCTAATCCATTGTTTTGAAAATTCTTGCTTAACCTCTTCAACCTTTTCTTTACCTTTCAAGCTAGTACTTCTGTTATCTACCGGTGTACCTTTACTTCTACAAAATTTAGCAATATGACCAATCTTGTTACATGCATAACTGGTTACATTATTTTTTTTAATAGCTTTCCCATAACCTAAGACGGTTTGTGTTCTGCATTTATTTGATAAATGACCAAATCTTCCACAAACATAACATCTTACATTCATTCTGCAATTTTCAGAGTTATGCCAATTTTGTTGCATTTGGTGCATTGACTGGTGGGAGGATTGATGTTTTGATAATTCCTAGATCTACATTCATTCGCCCTATGACCATATTTATTATAGTTAAAACATTTTCCATTGAATTTGTAAGTATTAGAAGGTCTTACCGGTTTGCTGTGATCCTGGGTATTTGCAGTACCGGAGCTTTCTCCAACTTCAAATCCAATTCCAAAAGTGTCACCTTTGGGTTTTTGATTCTTCAATAAGGTACCAAGTTCTTCTGAGCTTTTTTTGAATTTTTCTTTGTGTTGATTTGCAGTTTCCAATTCCCTTTCCAAGATTTCTTTTTGTCTCATTAGTTCATTTGAGTCATTCTGAGTATGCATCAGATCTGTCTTCAACATGTCATTTTCATAGCTAAGTCTTGTGTTCTCATTTGCTGCATCACTTAGTCTTCTGGTCAATTCTTCTTCATTCTTCTTTCTGTCCTCAATCTCTTTGCAAAATCTCATAGTCATGTCCTGCATTTCATTTTTTATTGTCATGATCTCTTGTTTCAATTTGCTTATCATATCATTTAGTGATTCCTTTTCATCATTCTCATTTTGCAATTTTTCACAAAGTTCTCTTCTCTTATTCCTTGTAATAGTAAGATTTTCTTGAAGTGCCTGAATAATGTCCTGAGCTGCTTTTAAATCATCTTCTAATTTGATATTTTTTAACTTCTCTGCATCATAGTCAGTAAGAGCTCCTTCAAGTTGCTTCATCAGATTTTCCATCTTTACCGGTGTCAAGATCTTCCTCAAGTTGTTAGGTTTATGAAAATAGAGGACCAGGCTTTGATACCAATTGTTAGGGTTCCCACAGATATTGAGAGGGGGGGGTGAATCAGTATTTGACCGGTAATGAAATTTTCTTAAAACTGAATATGCAGAACATAAAGTAATAGTATACCGGTATGCAAGAATTAATGTAAATAACAAAATCAAAAACATCCACATGAAAAGAACACCATAACACAAGATGTTTAACGAGGAAACCTGGTGTGGGAAAAAAGTCAGTGGGATTTGTGACCCACAATATTTACTTACTGGTCAATAAGAGAATATTACTTACAATAGGGGCCTGCACATGCAAGAAGGCCAACTGCCTAGAGCTCACTGCTCAATAAGAAGTCACACTGACTTACAATGAGGATTTACACAAATCCAATATTTTGTACTACTTTACAATAGAATCTTCAATGCCAAATTCAATACCGGTTCTTGCTCTGTTCTTTACATATACCCTTGACCTACAATTCGCACATTAGGTCTGCCTTATAATTTATTTATGCTTCCTATCCATATCCTACAAATGCTTACAATGATCTCTTTTATATACAAGAGTCATTTTACAATTTTCCAAGTCGGCTTACAATAATAAACAAAATATTACATATCAAAAATCCTGTCGGCCTCAGTGCCGGTATACATGTTCTTTTCTGTGCTGGTGCACTGTCTTGTTTGAGTAATGTTTTGCCGATATAATGTCTTCCCGGTGCCATAGGATTGCAAGGTTGCCTAAGTAATGCTTTGCCGGTATAATGTCTTGCCGGTGCCATAGGATTGTAAGGTTTCTATCAATGACAAAACCTTCAATCGCACACAATGTCTCATTAGAGTGTCCATATGCCAACAGGTAGGTCCAATAATCAATGACCTGTCTTTTTACATATTTAGAAATTATGTCTTTTCTAAGAACCCTAAAGATATTTACCCAATTCTTTTCGATGTTTTCATCCAACATATTTATCTTCCTAATGTATCTTTGAACAATTCTTCTAGATACATGCATTAATTGAGAAATTGCATTAACTTATTTTTTACAAGTCAATTCCTTACTAATAATCATAGTCATCAATTCTCTATGTGCAACACTTAAATCAGCACCTCGACTTATGTTCTCAATACAATTCAATTCTTCTTGTAAATTTTCAATTATAGTTTCTTTTACTAATGTATCACTTGAACTTTTCTTATTACCAACACCCAACAACTCCAAAACAGGTTTTTTTCCCCTTTTCCTAAATAACTTAGCAAATAATTGTGCTCTACCAACAATAGACTTATTTTTAAAATAATCATCCCACAAATTCTTACAATGCAATTTTAATGTGCTTTCAGGTATCATATCTTTACATGGAATTTCATTGAAAAGACTATCTTCATCCATTTCCATCAAATTTTCCATACCAGAAAAAAAAAAATTCATCTTGTACCTGAGTAGATGTTTCTTGAACATCATCAAGTTGATCTTGAACAACAACAGATTGTTGTTGACTACTTTTTGTATGACCTTTCATCTTATTGTCCTTTTTACAATCATACAACCTTGATCTAGTCCTCTTATTCCCCATTGCAAAAAATATTTAGATCTTCAAAATTTTGTGCTTTGAACCTAAAAACAACACATGCAAATATGCAAATCTTCAAAATTTAGTGCTTTGAACTAAAAAGGTTATATATTTAATAACTTTTCGTCGGTTCTTAACAAAAAAAATATAATTAGTGAAATGTATAAATAATTTTGCATTCTTAAACTTAACATGTGTAAATTTCATCCATTTAGATCATTTGACATGTAGTCCAATTTTTTATAATTTAGAAAATGACATATGAAGGTACATTGATAAAAAGTAAGAAATTAAGTATACTTCAATTAGATACATTTGACTATATGCAATGTACATATGAAGGTGATTTAATAACATTAATTGGTTGAAATCATTTAGCTAATATATAGAGAATTTGAGTCAAGTATTAGGAAATAAAATATAATATAATTCAGTACTAAATAGTGTTGGATATATGGCCAAGTAATGGTTATCGTCGTATCGCAATGACTAAAGAATATGGTTAATCTAAAAAATATTTAATTTCCAAAAAAACATCTAATATTGTAAATTAAGCATGATTGAAAAAATAATTTCAAATAACATACTTGGAAAGGGTAGACGCCTTCCGAAAAAAATTTCAAAATCTTCACCCCTTTAAAAAATTAGAAATATTCGCCCCTTTATAATCTTCCTACTCACTGCCACTTTTTTTTTTTTTTTTAAAGGATTGTTTGCAAAAATAACTCTTATTATTTTCGCACTTGATTGATTTGGTTTTTTTAATGGAAAAAATAATACTTTTTTATATCTGGTTCAAGCGACCGGTCGCGTCGGCCCTCACAGTTCTAGCCGAAAGGGTTCCGGTCAGAACTATTTTTGAATTGTTCCGGCTAGATCGTTTCCGATCGGAATGACTTATGTGGAATGCCAAGTGGCAGCCACATCAACAAAAATGATGATTTTCTCAAACTTGTCACTTTTGCAACAAAATTCAATAGGTAAATTAAACTTATTAAAAAAAATTAAAATACCCTTTTTTAGAGATCGAAGTCACGATTATACTCATATAATTTTTTTAATGTTTTGATTACATTTTATATATAAAATTTTTTAAAAAGTACAACTAGGTATTCTTTTGTTCGATATGAGTCTGCTTTGAAAAACAAAACAAAAAAATCAAATCACTTCAAAAAAAATTGAAAAAATATGGTTCACTAGAAGAGAGAGTCTTCTCCAAAAGGATATTGTTAGTTTTTGGATTATCATAAATTGAATAGACAAATTGTGGTGGGAGACAAAAACTATCAAATTCTGGTGGATTCGACTTCCAAATGCTATTACAAAGAAAATATACATCAATTTTATTTTATTTTTTTCATGCACTATATAAATATTTGATCTATAACTGATATCAAAATGAGAAAAAAAAAAGTTGATTTACATTTACTTTTGAGGTGGGAACCAAACCCCCTATTTTTCAGCGTTTTTCAGCAATAAAAAAATGGACTTTAAAGCTAAAAAAAACATATAAATTACTGACAAAAAAATTTCAAAAAATAGTAGACTTAAACTTCAACAAATTTTACACATTTCATCAGTTTACATCATCTTCAAATTCAAAATGCAAATGACACTTTTATGGCGACGAAATTGAATAGTTATTGTTGTGTAAGCCTTTTCCTTTGTAAAAATGTGACACATGTTTGTACTTTTACCCTTGTAACAGTCCATGTGTGTAATTTAATGCTTCTGAGATATGTTATATTAAAAATGTTTATAGAATTAGGTTACTAATGGCCTACATTTTCTTTACATATCAATACGTCAATCGTGCAACATAATAAAGTGGTTATGAACAAAATAAGAAAGTTGAGATAGTAGTTAAGCATAGATATAGTTTGTATGTGCTATGTTGTAGGAAAAATGTAATGGCATTCCCATGAAATAGTTTAATACAAAAATAGTTATAGTCATAATTATGTTTGATACTTGATTGGATAGTATATAAAACAATAATAGTTCTAAAGCATTCAATTAAAATTTTCTATGAACATAACTAGAAAGTTGCAGGATAACATTTTATATAAATAATAAATTATCCATCCTTCCTATTTCATTCAGTTAGTCCTAATTTGACATGCTCCATATAGGTTTGGTTCACTTAGGTTATAGACTATGTTAATATCGTAAATCATATGTTGTTCATATAAGTAAGCTCATGTTGCTTCAGCTATGTCTTTATGATGTACTAATAATGACTATGACTGAGTAGATAGGAGGATTTCAATAGGACAACCTTTCGTTCTCAATAAAATAAAATTGAGAGACACTAAAAGGGGGTATTAGGGAGTTGTGATAAAATTGGTACTTTTGTGGGTTTCCAAAAAAATGATGATAGGAAATTGAAAGGGTGGAAGCAAGCTTCATGTGGTATTTTATCATAAATTTCAGGCTTCCTTTAGCAAAATCCTAATGTCTCTTTTATTTCCACTTTTACATGTAAGCGACAAGGAGAGTTTACATGTCTACCAAGCTGAAGGGGCGATACGAGGGTTTTGGATTAGGACGCTTAGATGGTTTATGGGATATGGATTTACACCTACCATTCCATTGGGGGATTCCGCCTTCACACACGAGACTTTTGGAATTCCATGAGGCCACATTAATTGCTAAATACAAGGTCTCATTCAATGGCACAAAGCTAAGAAGTAATCTATTCTTTCACAAGGGGTGTTCAATCCACATCTTAGGAAATGGTGGCTAAGTGTTAGAGACACCCATTCTCAATTCCATCGTCTTTTACCTCACTTCTCTAACTTGATGTTTATAGTTCTCTACAAGTTATTTTCTTTCAAACTTATGTAATGATGTCCCTTAAGAACAATACGAAGGCAATGACATGCTTGCTACATGTAAAAATGGATTACATCTGTAATGAAAAAATTATATTTGAAAATTGTGGTATGTTAGATTGAATGAGTAATTATATGTGTTGAAGGTTGGTGTTAGGTCAATCATGGGAAAGCCTAAAGGAACGTGTGTTAGAGTAGACAATACATACTTTTCTTATCGATGTGTTGCAAAATCAACAATGGGAAGACAATTATAGGAAACTTTACACCAGAATAAGTTCAAATTTCCTAGGAGATAAAAGATTATGGTCAATAGAAAGTGGGACCTTCCCTATTAAATCAAAGAAAGGTTCAATCTTACATGTTGTCTCATTTTGTGTTGTTTCACAAGAAACTAATTATTTAAAATGCTAACCCATACCTAACTCCTTGTTTACTTACTCCATACCTATATTATTTTACCTACTTCAGGTATTATCACTAATCTTGTGCTCTATGTACTTGTGATTTCAATGTGATTGATAAACTTCTCGCTACTATAATTCACAACAAATTTGAAAGACTAATATCTATCACCTTATGAGCAAGAGCAGGTAGGATTTAGTCCATGGAGGGTGAGGATGGAGATGGTGAAGTGGATGATCCAAATGATGAGGGAGGTTGTTTGATTTCCTTGATGGTCTCGATTTGAGGCTCTCTTAGGTACCATTCTTTTCTGGGGGTCGTTTGATCCCATATTTTTCCTCCTAGCACCAGTGATGCTGTAGGGGCCCCTGTGTTTGCGGTTCTTTTTTAGCATGTTAATTTTCTTTTTTTTGTGCATTCGGATTTGGTTGCCCCTGATCAATAGTGGGTTTGGCATGGTTCTGGCCTTTTAGGCGTGGGAAAGACTATGGTTTTTCTCATGGGGGGCTCCTTTATGTGCCCTTTTTCTGAGTTGGGTTTTCTCTATTGTGTGTGTCATTTCTTTTGTTGTTAGTATTGGACATGGATTTCTTGGTTAATTTTTGGGTTGTCCTATCCACCTTTAGGGCTTTGTTTTGGAGGTGACACTTATTTTTGGCAAGGTCGGTTGTGATGGCAGGGGCTTCTTGGAGGAGGGGGTTTTCTATATTCCCCTTTGGCTTCTAGTAGTGGGGGTTTTTTCATTGTTTGGGTTTTTGCCTCTATGGGTGAGTGCTTTCTCTACCTCTTTTCTAGACTCTCGATGTTGTGTGTTGGCTTTTTTGTTGTTGTTAGTTTTAAAGGACACATTCTTGTAGTTTGTTTTTGGTTGGGGTTGTTTTTTATTTTTTATTTTTTGGCTCTCCTAAAGATCTCAACTAAATATTGGCCCCTAGACCTATGTATATATTTCCCAAATTTATTAGATCTACCTAAATAGGATTTATTACGATTAGATATATTTTAGATAATTTGATTACCAATTGGGAGGCCATGGAATGGCCTATGAATTCTAATCAAAACACTAAATATCTTTTGCCAGACTTCTTGAAGGCATATGATAGAGTGGAGTGGTCATTTGTGATGATGACATTTGAATAATATAGTTTCCCAAGTGGTACTTTTCAAAAGTTTTGAAATATTTTGAATGATGTGGTATCTCATGTAGATGATAATGGATCCTTGTCTTGTTTATTCTCTTTGCAAAAATCAATTACATAGTATTGTCCTCTTACCCCAGTCTTGTTTTTTATAACCTTAGATGTAATATTTTACATTCCTAGGGACTCTACCTTGTCTCCTAAACCTAGAGTCCTGAGTGTCTCTTCCAAATGGAGAAGAGCTCTTTAAATTTCAATTTGTTGATGATACCATAATGTTTTCTAATCTTCAAGAAAAAAATTACTAAATCTATTTTGTGAAGCATCTGGAGCTAGAATCTCCAAGAAAAAAAAACATAATGCTTAGTTAGAATAGCAACCCCCCAGCATGGTTCACTAAATTATAGCTTCAATAGGGTGTACCTAGTGAATTGGTTAGATACTTGGGTATTCCTTTCATAGTCAACCCCTATATAAAAGAGATGTGAGAAGGGATTAAGTGAAAATTATATTAAACAAATAATGTCATTGAATAAACAATACCTATCTTTAGTAGGCAGGTTTCGTGTCTGCCAAAAATTTATCATCTTGAAACCTATATTATTCCTTTGTGTAGTTATTTAGTAGATACCAGATAAATGAAATTCAAAAAATTATCAAGAAATTTCTTTGGTTAGATAGGAGAGGTAATAAGGAAAAATAGGTTGTTAAATTGAAATTGTGTTGCTTAGATAAATCGAAAGGAGCTCTAGGTTTGAGAGATATAAATTGGAAGGAGGTATAGGATTGAGAGACATAAATGACATTATTTTTGGAAAAAAATTAGCATTGCTTGTTGGATCCAATGTGTTCAAAAGTATATGAAAAGAATGAGAGATAATATTGTGACGTTATAGATTCTAATAGCTATTAATTGAACTCTAAGAGATCAACTTGGTGGAACCTTATGAATAAAGACCAGACTCTTGCCTTATTGTAAGGTTGCTCGACTAAAACATGGCATCTAAAAAGGTACTAGATTTTTTAATGATATCCTATGTAACAACAACCTTAAGTATTGGAATGACTTGAGTGATGCATTTTAATCTCCCTTCAACACATTGGAGGACTTATTCTATTCTTAAAGAGATGTGTAGAATCATGTTCTTTTCCTAGTTTGCAAATTCAGTAATAATTATTTTCTTGAGGGTCTCACCTGCATTGAAGGAACTAAATCACCAAACTTAAAGCCTAGAAATATTTAGAAATCGTTAAATTCATCCCATGACCTAACCAATCATTTAAATAAATGTTGAAATCTTGATCTTTCAAGGAATCATTAGCCAAATGTACTTTTAAAACGTTATGCAATAATGTTTTAGAACCTAAATTTACTCATTTTAAATTGTTATTCATTTTCTAAAAGATCCCATTTGCTATTGCTTTGCTAATCTGGTGGGGTGAACAGGATAAGGGTAAAGTCATTTAGCAAGATATTCTCTTTGGTTTTATGGAAGTTTTAAGTCATTCTTATGATTTGTTTTGGCTTAGTTTAACTGCCAATATTTTATGGGAACTTTAGAAGGCTAGATATGAGGATATTTTCTAGGGTAGTAGGAGAGCACTTACTGAGTCTTAGAGAAGACTCATGTTTTACAATATTTTTGGGCATACAGTAATCATAATGGAGCTTTAAAAAGACACAATTTTTAAACTACTAAAAGAAATAACAATGGATGTGACAATCAGAGGTCAAATATGGAAGGTAGTGACCCTTAAATAAAGGTGATAGCATTCCATATATATGAAAAGTCACCATAAATTGTAAAATATATATAATAAGTACCTCTGAGATAAGTGAGAAGGATCCTAATCACTGAAAAGGTTAGAGGTTCCATTTAAACCAAGGAAAAGACCTTACTATAGATGTAATTTGATCCAATGGAGATATCCTTGAGGTTGTTCCACCTTAGAGTTATAAATATACTAGAGCTGAAAGCAAAAAATTTTGGGCAGTTGGTGTCTAAATGTTTGACGATAGTTAACTTCTTATATCATGTATCTATGAGTGGTTCTATAAATAAAATTTTAGCATATAGAACAATGTTTTTATGTGTACTATGAGTGAAAGGATACAAATTTATGTATCTAGTACAATGATTTTTGGTATTGCCTTGCATGGTCTTCTAGTGAACTGCTCATGAGATACTCACTCCTTTAGTTTAGTAGGACATTGGTGTAACCACCTTCATTAAGTCCTTGCAATGAAAAAATTGGCCTATTTTAACAACAATCCACAAATTTTCCTTTTTTGGTAGATTTTTATAGAATTCAAAATCTACCACCTTTTTTGGTAATTTTCAATTGTATCTAGAAAATCGTCTAAACTTTGAAATATCTAAAGAACGTGATTGTGACATAAATTTCCAACTTTCTAATCTAATAAAAACCATGGGTTTGAAAATAACTAAAAAATCAACTTTCTAAAATCTAGGAAAAACCAGAAAATGCTCTTTTTGAATCCCCAGATGAAAGAATTGGGCCTTGAAAATTTAATTGAGTCGAGGTCCAACCGAACTAGGTTTTGTCGACAATCTAAACAAATCCTCATGATGCATCTCCGCATAAAATTTCAGCCCAATCAGACAACCGAGTCAAAAGTTATGACCCTACGGAGTCCCTACATCATTCTTGGAAGTGTTTGTCTCAATTTTCAAATTTTGTCGTGCAATTGATCTAAAATTTTGAAACATATTCAATTTAGGGTAGTGGGTACATGTTTTTCATTTTTATCTTGTCCAATACTCTATGTCTACACATATTTTGTCCTTTTTGATACTGCCAATATTATGACATAACAACGTAGAGAAGTGTTAGGTATGAAAAATCTATTACTTGATTCTTAATGCCTCTATCCCCTGATACGATTTAATGGTATACACCTATGTTAGGAAGCCTACAATTAAGTAGCAATCAAATTCCATGCTCAATTTCCCATTTTGAACTAGAGATTTTAGCTCCTCAAAAAGATCACTAAATTGACATATGAACTAATATAGATTTATCATTTTTTTATCTTATCCATAATATATAATTCGACATATGAACTAATATAGATTTATCATTTTTTTATCTTATTCATGATATATAATTCGACATATGAACTAATATAGATTTATCATTTTTTTATCTTATTCATAATATATAATTCGTGAATGGTTTTTATCTCAACAATCTTCTCTTCTTTCTTACCCTTTAAAATGAGCAATGAAAACTCGTCACTAGCATTATTCTGGTATGGAGATTGTACTATTAAAATTATCAACGAAGTTTTATATTTTTCCTCTTAAGGCTTGATCATGTGTTATAGAACTCCTTTAACCATAGGCAATGCTTGTTTTTATTTATATATAACATGTTATTTTTCCAATAGAGATAAATTCTTTCAAACACTACTTCACAGAAATTCGACAACATGACATCAAAAGTTGCCTCATACTTTAAGTCCATGGCAAGTCCACGCTTGATCATACTTTGTATATTGACAAAATAAAAATAAAAAAAAATTAGTGCAAATGATATGGATTCAGTATTCTATTAGTTTACAACCCAGGCTCATTGGCTATGATTATATAAATTAAATTATCTTAAAGTTGAGTTTCAGTTAAACCATATATCTCTCTTCTTTTGAGTTATGCTTTATAGATTTAAGGGTTTTATCTTTTCATTGCCAAATTGAGAATCATTTCTACAAATTCAATTACCTTTCCTTACGGTGGCACATGGAAAATAATCATCTAAGTTGAAGGTACACTTAGTTCCTGTCAGTGCCTTCTTGCTATGATATGTTTTCTTGTATATACGAAGCTTTCAACATGCCTCTTTTTGGTATCATTATTTATCACAATATTTAAGAACATTCTCCTTGTCCTTGGTCTTCGTGGTAATTTTAGGAAGTATCTTTTTTTCTTTTTCACTTCTATATCCTTTTTCAAGCATTCACCTTGTAGCTTTTCTTTCTCACGCCAGTAATCTGATAATAAGAGGTGGTTTTCTTCATTTCCATCTCAATGTAGTAGTCTTTTCCACATTCCTCATAAACACTTTGATTTTGTTCCAGCAATAAATCATTCTCATGTGATTGAACAACACTCTCATATTCTCCATCAACGCCTCTCTATCTATCATATATTTACCCAACTGTAGTGACCCTATATGGTACTTATCGACATATTTTTAGACTCTTTAATCTTGGATATTAATGTTTTTATTGTGCATGTCTTTCCTCCTTATATTTATGAAGAATATTTATTCCTTCAATGATCTCTAAAATGTTCTAATTGAGATAACAATCTTCTTAATTACATATAAATGAAATAATTACCGTATAAAGTTGTTACAATGTGTGTGCCCCTTGGTCTCTTTGTGATGTGTAGCATAGCGCTTAGGTTTGTGACATGGCTTAATCACCTCATGCAGATTCATTAAGTCTTGTGAGTTGTATTGGGCATTAATAGGTTGATCTTTTGGTGCAACAACGATCGTGTTTCTAACAAGTGGTATCAAAGCTCGAGTCACGGGTTCAAACCCCTCACTTGCACTGGGGGATTATTACAAGGTGTGTGCCCTTGGTCTCTTTGTGATGCGCAACACAACACTCAGGTTTGTGACATGACTTAATCGCTGGAGGTCTCGTGGATTCATTAAGACTCACGGTTGTTTTGGGCATTAATAGGTCGATATTTTGGTTCGACGACAACTGTGTTTCTAACAAAAGTGAGTGCATGACCTAAAGGATTCAAATGTGTAGAAAAATCCTTGTAATGTGATTTTACAATGTGCACTATGTTTATTTGATTTCTGCATATTAACCTCATCATTAAAAGGTTCTATATAAATTTTTATCTCTTCCTTGAAAAGAACATTATTTCAAATTAAATATATCTCTTCTTTCTCAAAATATTTTTTTTTTTGTT
>NC_081409.1:251965980-252178480 GCF_030272615.1 Cryptomeria japonica | reverse complement strand
AGAGTATCGCCCCAACCAAAGAGATGTTGTTAGAAGGTGAATTGGGTCTAAAAATCGTGAGCCACATGCGAAACACTATTTGGATATGACTCAAACTAAATTTTATGAAAGATTCCTTCAAAAGTTTCCTCAAATAAAAATTTCTCAAAGATTTTTTGAAATGGCAAAACCTTTTTATATTAAGATTAATCATGTACACACCACGTGTTGTTGTAGGATGCATATTGAATTTTCCATGCATTATGATATTTTTCATCATATTTGTTCTACTTTCCACACTAACAATGTTTTTCATGCATTATGATATTAATCATTGATGGAGAGGGTATTGAGTACCCAATAGGATCTATTGTTGTGACAGGAACATGGCTTCAGAGATACCCTATCAAGAATTTTGATGTTTGGTTGTTCGAGGACTTTGAAACACACAGACATATTCTTCATTTCTCTAACCTTGTTGTTGCAACAAATATTCATTTGATGAAGTATCATGGTAGACCTCATAACAAGATTTTATGGAAAGTTCATGAATCTGACCATGAGGCAATACTTGACACAATACGGGTTAGAGCCAATCCTGAAGGCTCACTTGATTGATTCTATGGTTCAGAGTAGAAAGATTTTGAGAATTTTGTATAAATCATCGACGAATTGTTCTATATTATTTTTTGTATATATAAATGCTCATGAGCTGATTTTTACATGTTTAGGGGCATAATTTTGTATATTTAAGTGGCAATGAGCTGATTTGTACTTATGTACATGCCAAATTTTGTATATTAAAATGGCGAAGAGCTGAATCGCACATATTGTAATGCCAAATTTTTATAAAAGCCCATGAGATGATTTGTATATTAAAATGGCGATGAGCTGAATCACATATATTGTAATGCCAAATTTTGTATAAAAGCCCATGAGATTATTTGTAAGACAATTTTTTGTATAATCAAAAAGCCAAGAGCTTATTTGACCATATTTAGAGGCAAATTTTTGAATAATATGTGACAATGTTTTGTGACTATTTTGTGTGTCAATGTTTTGTGACTATGTTTTGAGTATATGTGATGTGCCCCTGGCCAATCATGAGCATTCTTGATTCTTGTATAATCATGGATAATTATTTGAGTCATTATCGGGTCATAGGGGTGATAGATTGAGACTAGATACAATTTGAGCAAAAAATGTCATTGTTGTCAAAAAAATTGTCAAAAAAGTTGTCAAGCAACTTCTACATTGCATCGGTAGGGTATGAATCTCGATGTTCTGGTGCTTTGGGATGCATGAAAGGGGCATGCCTAGTGTAAACATGCCCACCCGGATGTGCTTGAGATGTTGGTTTGTGCACACGAGGAACATAATCAATTCTAGCCAATCTTGCAACTTTTCCTTGCAAGCAACTAATGATTTTTTGAGCAGGCAAAAAAATGCTACTAATTGAAAATGGCTTCAAGTCATAGAAAACCAAGATAGGCCATTGTAGAGGAGCCTCAACAACCCCACGGGATCAAACAGATCGACTGTATGTGTTGTGGATTGGAAGAAATATACCATCAAATTTTGACAATTTTTTGGACTCGGGGCACTTGAGAGATCTCACTGGTAGGGTATGACTCTTGACGTTTTGGTGCTTTGGGATGCATGACAGGGGCATGCCTAGCATAAACATGCCCACCCAAGTGTGCTCACGATGTCATTTTGCGCACACGAGGAACATAATCAATTCTAGCCAATCTTGCAACTTTTCCTTGCAAGCAATTGACGGTTTTTTGTGCAGGTGAAAAAATGCTACTAATTGAAAATGGATCCGATTCATTGAAAACTGAGATAGGCCATTGTAGAGGAGCCTCACATGACCCCATGGGATCAAATAGATCGACCGTATGTATCGTGGATTGGAAGAAATAGTTCATCAAATTTTGACAATTTTTTGGACTGAGGGCACTTGAGAGATCTCACTGGTAGGGTATGACTCTTGACGTTCTGGTGCTTTGGGATGCATGAAAGGGGCATGCCTAGCATAAAAATACCCACCTAGATGTGCTCGCGATGTCAGTTTGTGTACACAAGGAACAAAATCAATTCTAGCCAATCTTGCAACTTTTCCTTGTAAGCAACTAACGGTTTTTTGAGCAGGCGAAAAAATGCTACTAATTGAAAATGGCTCCAAGTCATCGAAAAATGAGATAGGCCATTATAGAAGAGCCTGACACAACCGCACAGGATCAAACAAATTGACTGTATGTTTGTGGATTGGAAGAAACAGTCCGTCAAATTTTAACAATTTTTTGGACTCAGGGCACTTGAGAGATCTCACCGGTAGGGTATGACTCTTGATGTTCTGGTGCTTTGGGATGCACGACAAGGGCATGCCTAGCATAAACATGTCCACCTGGACATGCTTGCGATGTCTTTTTGTGCACACGAGGAACATAATCAATTCTAGCCAATCTTGCAACTTTTCCTTGCAAGCAACTGACCGTTTTTTGAGCAAGCAAAAAAATGTTACTAATTGAAAATGGCTCCGAGTCATTGAAAATAGAGATAGGCCATTATAGAGGAGCCTCACGCAACCCCACGAGATCAAACAGATTGACCGTATGTGTCATGGATTGGAAGAAACAGTCCGTCAAATTTTGACAATTTTTTGGACTCAGGGCACTTGAGAGATCGCACCGATAGGGTATGACTCTCGACGTTTTGGTGCTTTGGGGTGCACAAAAAGGGCATGCCTAGTGTAAACCTGCCCACCTGGACATGTTCGCGACATTGGTTTGTGCACACGAGGAACACAATTTGACCATTGCGAGCGTGAGGGTGCTCTCACACCAAACACATTGTTGTTTAAATTCATATTGTCGATTTATATTGTTTATATTCATATTGTTAATTACATATGCAAATATTCATTTAAATTTATAAAAGGGAAGCCACCAAATACAATGAATATATAATAATGAATTGAATATAAGGAGTTTTGTAGGGTTAATTCAACATTTTAGAAATTTTATCAAATCATATTCCACGATTGCAATGCTTTATATCATATATTTTTGTTGTTTATATTCATATTGTTGATTACATATGCAAATATTCATTTAAATTTATAAAAGGACAACCACAAAATACAACGAATACAAAATAATGAACTCATTACACATTTATTGGATCGAATATCGATTATTATATATATAAAAAAGGCATGTTTGCCAAGTCAATACAAGTATTACAAAAATGTGGCATATGCCATGTCCAAATCGATATACAATAAAAATGTAGAATATATCTACATGTATTGGTCATTCTATGACCAAAACTAACACTATATGATCCTAAACTTCTGGTGGATCATCAAAATCAAGCCTCTTTGGTGCAGTATGCGGCTCTGTAGATGGCTGCAAAACCACAATTCAAAAGCCAAGTTAGAATTCTTTTGTAGAAAATAGTTCACAATTAACATCATAACTATGCATTTAACTTTAATTCCTTTGCAATTGAAATGTAGATTACCTCATCGGCTGATCCAAGAGCTAATGTCTTCGCTCTCCTCTCCTTGTCAGTCTTAGGAGTTTTCTTGAAGACATACTTAAATTGATCCACTTTATGGCCATACCGCGAAGGAGTCTATTGTAGATTAAATTTACAATTAATACAATGTACTAACATAAATATATCAAAAACATTTAAAAGCTATAATATAGAGAACAATGACGTACCTATGCTTGAGATGCTTCTCCAATGGATTGAGGATGGCTCACCATCGATGTAGAAACTGACGCTATTACCTATACAAAAAATGTACAAAGATTAAATACAATTAATATAATGATAAGTATTGAAGGTTGAAAACAATTAATTTTACATATCAAACAAAAGTGTACCGGATCCTAAGATGCTTCTCCAGTGCAAGGAGGAGGGTTCGCCATTGACAAAATAGGTATGGATATTTCCTGTATGAAAAAATTATAAGATTATAATATATCACAAGTTCACATGTACACGTGCATATAATCATGAAACCAAGAAAATAAAGTAGAGATACATACCTCCACCCTCTCTTGATCTGCAGGTGCATCAGGTACATTCAACATATCCACAAAGCTCAATGGCTGCTGCACATGTAAAATAGACAAAAAACACTAATCAATCTACAAACCCCAACTAATACTTGATTTCAACATTTTCAAACAATTGTACAACTAAAAATATGTTCAATTACCTTCTTCACACATTTTGGCGTCTTTGAGGAATTATTTTTCTTAGGATGATCCCTATACGTGGAGGGGGTACCCTAAAAACACAAAATTAACATGAGATATTAGTACAGATAATAAATTAAACATAATTTAAAAAATTTAAAATGAAATGACTTGCATATTCCATCAAAACAATACATAAAAAGAGTTGTACAAAATATCATACCATATAGCCTTGTAGGCCAAAATCGATCGCTGAGAGTGTGATGTCATCAATCTAGGACATTCCGTCCCCTACCAACACCTACAAACCAAAAATTGGACCAAGCATTAAAGATAGTTAGTATATCTTGTATTTTTTTGAATTCAAAGTGTACTATTCTATTTTAACATGTTACAAAATTTATACCTCAGGCGTCGAAGTTGCAGCTGTGGTAACTAGGGGAGGTGTATGGGATACCGCTGCAGCATTGTGAAATGCATATTATTTGTCTGAATTTAAATCGATGTATAAATGAAAATTTATTTATGTAATTACAAAATTAAAGTGACTAATAAATAAAATGTTATGAATTCAAATCAACACACTTGTGTCTGTGGCTCATGGGCAAACACCATGTCCATCAACTCATCTGTCAGCACGACATCCTCAACTGTGTGAGCCTAACATCTACAACTGCAAATCATACATAGATGATATGAGTACCCATCTACACCAGTTGCATCATCTATCCCTGAGCATATCCCTGAGCAACTAACACACATATGCTCGATGGGCTTTCTATCGCCATCTAACGACTCATCAATCAATACAATAGGGTGTGCTAATGACGTCCCATGTTGGATGATGCCACTAGTCAATGTTGTGGCCACCTGAAGAGTTTGTAGCTCCATCGACTCTTTCGGCTCTAATGGGACAGCTTGATGCACCTTGGGTTTGGGTGCTAGGGGCAGCAACTCCCCATGGCTAATTGCCTACGGGCTCCAGGTCTATCTTGGGCAGAGCCACCACCTCTACCATGAAACTGTCTCATGTCAAAATAATTTGGGTGCACATTGAGCACAAACTCAAAATATATTTTTCTCAAAAAATATAATGGCACCTCATAATTATTACAAGGTGGATCGTCAAAGACCATCCACCACCTCTGCCAAAAAAGATTCTTCATCTGCACATTAGTACACCAATGTATGGGAAACCTCTTTGCATTAGGAGGTAATGACTGACCAGTTTTGGGGTCAACAAAAAGGGCACATATTTGTTGTGTAGAAATATTTTTGTTTTTAACTCCATCGTATGATAGCCCATTGGCATAGAATTGATGACACCTATCCCTAAAGTTTCCCCATTTGGTAATTTCCGTGGAAACAGCTATGGTACCACTAGCTAATGTTTCTAGGCTTGTGGCGAGGGATTGATGATGGTGAAGTTCAGAAGTTTTCAATTTTGCAATCTGTCTACTGATTTTGGATGTATTTTGCCCTAACTGATTAATTAATTCTTCCAGTGTTTGGGCTATGTGATCAAAAGGAGGAATTAGGGGTTGTTCTTGTGTGTTTTCAAGAGGTGCATTTGGTTGTTCTTGTGGGTTTTTAGGAGGTGCATTTGCTTGTTCTTGTTCTCGATTAGAAGAATTTGGTTTTTGAAACAAAAAATGAAAAAACCTAATCAAAATTAATGAAATTAAATTCAAAATGTAAAACAAATTGCATAAACTAGAAAGAAAGACAAAAATAAACAAAAACTAACCTTGATCCATAGCCTGGAGGACAAATTTAGCACCCCGTTTGTGGTTTAGGTTAGAAAATGGGAAAAAAACAAACTAAAAAATGTGCTTTTCGGGTAAATGAGGACCCAGTTTTTTTAAAAAACTTTTTTTATCAGGCACTACATACATGGTTTTACTAGGATTATTAGCGCGTACTTGCTCATTTTCCTATAAGCAGCATGTACGCGCTAATTTTCCTAGTCGTAGCGCGTACGCACTTAGTTTCCTAAACGCAGTGCGTACACACTACCTTTTCTAGGCTCGAGAAGAACAAACCTAAGCGTGTACGCGGGAATTTGAAATTTTAAAACCGTGTACACGCTGCCTATTTTTCCATGTTTTTTTGGGGTGGTGTCCACTTTTCTGATCACCATCTTTGTGCACACGCCCTATTCACACAATACATTCCATACCATTCCATTGATCTACAAAGAGATCTTACATCAATTTATACCAACCCTAAGACCTAAACCAATTAGGTCGCCCATCTAAAAGATATTACAATAAGATCATTACATAAATCCATATTACAATGATATGCCATGTCGGCTTTAGACCAAAACAATATTAACCATTCCATAAAACATCCTGGTAACTTGTAGAGAACACATTAACATGATATCGATCCATAACCTAGATAGGTACTAGAACTATTTTGGGTCCACCATGCCAAAGCGACATCTCCAACTGATTGAAGCATGATTAGAGAACATCTTCAACATCTTGAAAGCCACACCAACACCACTTATGCATCCTATCAAGAATTATTAATGAAAGTTCTGTCAGTAGAACCTTAAACCAATGTCGGTAACCAAAACCTATCTATCGGTAATAGCTAGTGTTGGTATCCAACAATAACAACTAGTGTTGACATCAATGATAAAACATCAATGCAACACACAATCAATTCCTCCAAAATGCCAACATAACATTTAGCCTTTATGTGGATTTAATGTTAGCTTGTACAAATGAATTATGTGGTTGAACTAGTTCATGTGAAGGAATGATGGCAGAGTTTGTGATTAATGTCGATGCCTACCGTCGTTGGATGTCAGAAATTAGAATTGAGTGAGAGGTGTTTGAATATTGGGTGGATTGGAAGTCTTGGTATCATACTATCTGCATTTGTAGCATTGTCTTGGGTTTCTTAAGAAGCATGAAAGCCAATTTCTCATTCCATATTGATAAGAAATTAGTCTCATTTTTCGGACAATTACAGACAGGAGGCTAAAAGGTTTGTTCTTGTTTAAGGATGAATGATTGTATGAGAGTGTGAAAATATTATTGGGAGGGGAAATTGTCCATGTAGGTCATCGCTATAGGACAAACATGGAGGCATATTCATTGATTGCCGCTTGGGGTTTCCAATTTGAGGATGAGGTGGAAAAGGTAAAAAATGCCCTGAGAGTTGTAATTGATGGACACTACCTATAAAATATGAATAGCATGTGTGATCGTGTGGTCCTGAAGGTGGGCATTGTTCTTGAGGCAAGGGTGGCTAGTCGGGTCGCACCGCTACCACTCATTCAATGGGCTGATGATGATTTGAAGGCAAGATGCAGAGCTCTTTCTTGGCGCAGGTGGAAGACCTTCAAAATGTTTGCAAGGTTGATGTAGTGTGATGAGGTTTTAAAGGTCCTTCATGAAGTGGCATGTACAGAGGTGGGTCAAGAGTTGCGACCAAAACCCCAGGCTACCCACTCAATGAAGCAACTCTTAGAATTCTATGATGACCTAGAGTACAGGTCATTTTTGGGTTAATCCTGCTATGGCCGATGGTGTATGGTATTGTCTGTTTGTATCTTTTTGTTCCATGTCCATTTTCTCCCCAACTTTGTATGTATGAGGGGATGTTTGCTACAAATTTTGGTACGCCGAATTGGAATTCTAGGATTTTTTCATGTAGTAGGGTTTTATTTTTTGTTGGGAATGGTAGTTTTGGCCCTTGGGGGTGTTTTTTGTGGTGATAGAACTCTTGTAGTTTTTCTATACCATCTATACTTGCATATTTGTAATATTTTATTTTTAAGTAATACAATACAAAAATTATCGATTAAAAAAAAACATATCATGCAAGTTTTGAAATTACATATTTAAATTATATATTTAATTCCTTATAAATTTATATATTTAATTAATATTCAAATCCTATTGATAATGGGATGAATGACAACTGACAACAGATGCTGTCGTCTATTGGATGAGCACGGGTCAATGGCTTAAGGTGTATTTCGGGTTGAATGTGGGATCTCTAATTTTTTTTGTAAACTTTCACTGGAAATACATGTCAGTGAACACCATTAGGAAAGAAAGGTTATGGCCCATGGGACGATGAGTTTCAGGTGACGTGGCATTTGGGTGGCAGAAATCCTATATATAATGGGACCCATGAAAACTAACAAAGGATATTGTCGTTTGTTGGATGAGCATAGATCAACGATGTGAGGTGTATTTCAGGCCGAATGTGGGAATGATAAACATTTTTTGCAAACTTCTAATGGAAGACTTGCATAAATGATAAACATTTAATTAAGTATAGTTAAATTCTAAATTTGTTATTGTATACTTAATTAAATTTCATAAGGTCTATTTCGGGCATAAGTTGAAAAGGATTAAAAACTCTTCATAACTATTCTCAAAAATTGATTCATGTCTATTGACATGGCCAAAACATGGCAAAAGTCATGGGATTCACAACAACTGACAATAGATACCATCATCCATTGGATGAGCACAGATCAACGACTTAGGGTGGATTTTGGCCCGAATGTGATAAGTAAACACATTTGTGAGAACTTCACTCGAAATTGAACGTTTTAAATTTAATTAACTATAATTAAGTCTAAAAAGCTCTATTTCGGGCAGAAGCTGAAAAAGATTAAAAAGCTTTAAAAAACAGTCTAGAAAAGTGACTCGAGTTTGGTGGCATGGCCGAAAAATGGCAAAATTCATGGGACCCACAACAACTGACAACATATACCATTGTTCATTGGATGAGTACAAATCAATGGCTTAGGATAGATTTTGGCCTGAATGTGGGAAGTAAACACATTTTTGAGAAGTTGACCCGGAATTGAACATTTTACATTTAATTAAATATAACTAAGCTCTATTTCGGGTGGAAGTTGAAAAGGATTATAAAGACTTCAAAAATAGTTTGGAAAAGTGGCTCGCCACTCGAGTCTAGTGATGTGTCCACTATCCTCAAAATTCAAACTCAAGAAATGAATTTTTGTCCTTCAGCGACGAATAGATATTAGGAATAATTTATAAAATTACAATAGGATTCTAGAAATTTTGCCCTTTAGGTATTACTTTTGAACTTTTTAGTGTTTTCAAAATAAGTGACTCATAATCGTATTTCATTTCATGGAGAAACCAACAAATCCAGGGAGATTCAAAAACAACTACTAGATTGAGGAATGCAATAGAGCTTGTCTACGCCAATCTAGTGAAATAGAAATTTTGGGTAATATCTAGAACACTTAAATCCCGCGTTTTTCTTAAATCTCGTGGTTCAATTTGAGGGTTAGCATTTTTAGGCTTGTATCTAGCATTATTTTGAATTATTAATAGTAACAATGATGGGGAAATCGGGAAGCAATACTTAAGGCAAAAGATCCAAGCAAGGAAAAATTTACTGTTTTCAACACAATGACTCTGCTATACATAGTGAAAAGCGTATCATAGAAATTAGATATGCATTTTCTAATAAGGCGATAGATCCAAGTAGGGCAAATTTATTGTTTTCAACACAATGTTAAAAAAAGAACAAATAAAATTGCATCATGGGTTGTTGAATTGGGAAGCATGGTGTTACCTGAAGTATTCCCTTACCCTGAATTTGTCATGGTTAGCGCCAAAAATTATGATGAAGATAAAAACACAATTGTCAATAAAAATATAAAACAGGAAATTCTTGTTGGCAATTGACACTCTATTGGTTGGTTTCACTATGTTGTCATTGATGGCAACATGATTTTGTGTTCCGGATTCATGTTTTGATTCTATGGCGTACCAACAGACACTTCACAGATTCTACACCAACACCGACACTAGCAAGACAAAGGATTTATTTGGTCATCGGCAAGGCAAGCCGACATGGTTTTGTAAAGGTTATTGGTATTGGAGGTTGACATATCTTGGATCCAGCATCAGCAAATTGATTTTGATGTTTATGCATTTATTTTATCTAGCCAACGTGTAATTTGATATTATATATATCTTTGTAAGCCGATATAAGGCATGTAAAATTTGTATAAGGTATATAGGTTAGTTAAGATTAGATCATTTTTGTAATAAACATGGTGATGGATATATGAATGCAATATGATGCGAAATATATCAGAGAGATCATGTATGTGAGAAAATTATTGTAAGGGTTATTCCAGTAAAGGGTTTAGGGATTCAGACTAAAACATATAGAGCTTAAACCAGAGCTATATTCTGGCATAAAAGATGCTATCTTAAGTAGTTCACACTTCTCTAAATTGTAGTTTGGAATTTTATGTAGTTAGTGAGGCTCCTATTGTGTTTGAGCAATGTGCTCTAGGTTGTAAGCCTTCCTGCAAGTGCAGGCCCCTCATATTTTGTAATGTCTCTTCATATGGCCAGTGGATTGATATTGTGGGTCACAAATCCCACCATGATTTTTTCTCTTTGAGGTTTTCCATGTATAAATCTGTGTGTTATGATTCTCATTTATGTGATTGACTTATTATTTACTTTACTTATTTCAATTCTGTTTATATTGGTATACAGATTGGTGTATGCATGTTTTAATAAGGCTAAAATTTACTATTCTGGTATAAAACTAATTCACCTTGCCCTCTTAGTGTTATTGGTTTCCAACAATTGGAATCAAAGCCTTGTGCCTCAGAGGAAGTTTAATAGCTTGAGGAAGATCTTTAAACTAGAATCAATGAATATGGCTTTGGAGAAGCAAATGAGATGGCACTTGAAGATTATGATGTTGAAAGGTTGAAGAACGTAAAGCTACAAGATGACTTGAATTTTTCTAAGGAATTAATTCTTGTCCTACAAGAGAGACTATTATCTGTTCAAGCTAGGAGGAAGAATTTTTTGCAAAATCAGGATGATGAAGAGAAAAATGCACTTAAGGAACAATGTTAGAAATTCAGTCAGGAGAACATGGTTATGAAAATTGAAATGCAAGTTATAACTATGAGGATGTCTAAGGAGATTGGGACGGAAAGAAAAAGGAATAAAATCTTGTTGTAACCCTAAAGAACATATTGCTAAGTTCTCTAGAAGCAGAAATCCATCGGTTAGTAATGGAGGATCGAATGAGAAAGGAAAAGAGAAGGTTAGTGAAATCTTACAAGATCATACTCAGAGATGGGTTAGGATGACTAAACAACAAAAATCAGATGGGAATGTCCTAGTTACTTATCTAGAAGAAGAAACTACTCTTGCATTGGCGAGAAGCTCATCCAGTATCTAAGGCAAATGCCTTAGGGGTAGGCAAAATTCATGAATATTCTGCATATGCCCCTGGAAGAGGTTATGGAAAATGTCCCAAATATTGGAGAGGATTATCTGGCATGGATATGTTCTAAGCAAGATCCGGTATCTTTCACTGGTAGTCATTTATGTCAATGGAATATTAGGGTTTTTCTCGAAGGTTAAAAGGTTGAATACACTTCATTGTTAATCACCTTGCATTCAGAGCGATGTCAGAGCAATTCAAAGTGACTAAGTGCGATCAAAGGAAATTTAGAGGCAATCAGATTTATTCTTGAGTGATTTCACCGATGTCTAGAAGAATTTGTTGAGGGTTTTCACCGAGAGTGATCAAAAGGTATTTATCTTTAAACATGGAAGTGGGGTCATCTTCTATTCCTATTTCTGTTTCAAACCCAACTATCGTAGAGGTCAAGGACCACCCTAGGCCAATTTTCAAGCAGTATCCACATAAGGCTACCCTGGAAGATTTAGTTGGACCATTTTCTCACATTCTAGAGGGAGTTGTGTATGTAGAGGATGTTAGGGAATATATTCACTATCATATCAAGGACTTGGGAACTTCAGAAATTAAGAGCATGTATATGAGTGAGCTAATGGGATAATCTGGAAAGATCAAACTGGCATATAAACATATTAAAGAACTAGGGTTTACAGTCATTCTGGATATTCTAGAGTTTGAGGATGAGATAATCAGATATGTACTGACTAGAGTACATGGGGAATTTATATGGCTGAACAGACCTTACAAAATCATCAAGGAAGCCATCCAAGCAATCACTAGTTTGCAATTGATAGGGCAACATCCAGACAAGAAAGTTCCAAATGATTCCATGAGGAAGATCACTGGTGCTACATCAGACAAAAGATCCATGAAAGTGAGAACTATCACTAACACGGATATCAAATTTGGTAGCATGATCATCGAGTATAAGGTAACTCAGTCAAGCCGACTAAATTTTGTTTCCAGTTCCTACATTTTAGCAACATACAAAATGATGAGAGATAATGTAAAATTAGATCTATGCGGTTGGATGCTTGATTAGTTGTTGATAAATCTAGGAAAGATTAAGAGTGATAAGAAGGGTACGTTCTATTGGAAACCAATAACATTGAGAGAGGGGGTGAATCAATGTTATACCAGAATAAAAGATTTTAGCCTTAACAAAACATTCATACACCAACTGGTATACTGGTATAAACATGATTGAAACAAGTAATGCAACTATCAATCCAAACACATAAATGAGAAACATAGCACACAGATTTGTATGTGGAAAACCTCAATGAGGAAAAACCATGGTGGGATTTGTGACCCACAATATCAATTCACTAGCCATATGAAGAGATATTACAATATATGATGGGCCTGCACTTGCAGGAAGGATTACAGCCTAGAGAAAACTGCTCATCACAAAATGAGCCTCACTGACTACATAACTTCCAGGCAACAATCTAGAGAAGTGTGAACTACTTATTATAGCATCTCCTATGCTAGAATACAGTTCCGGTCAAAACGCTAAACCTCTGTACCAGAATAACCCTTACAATGAATTCCTCACATACATAGTCTCTCTGATATATTTTGCATTACATTACATCCATATATCCATTCCACATGTTTATCCCTATCCTCTTATTCCCTTTTTCTTTCTAAAAATGATCTAAATAATCTCTCCTATATACCATATACAAAATTATCCCTTATGTCGGTTTACAAGGATATATACAATATCATATTTACATGTTGACCATAGGATAAATGAATAATAATTAAACCAAGTTGCTAATGTCAGATCCAAGATGTAGTGGCCTCAAATAACAATAACATTTACCATACCATGTTGGCCTGTATTGCTGGTGATCAAAGAAATCTTCTATCCTACCGGCGTTGGTGCCAATACCAGTGTAGAGTCTGTGAAGTATCTATTGGCACACCATATGAAGCCGAAAACCAAAATCATGTTGCCATCAATGAGAACATAATGAAACCTAACCAGTACAGTGTCAATTGTCAACAATCTCCCACTTTGGCACTGATGGCAACACTCATGTGGGAGATGGTCAAGGTTTTAATTGTCGGTTTCATCCTACCCTGCTCCCCCTAAGCTAAATATGCAAAATGCTCCAATACTCCAAAACTCTATAAGTCCCCCTAATGTATGCAACCCTTCATTCTTTTTCGCATGTATACTACTCCCCCTTTGACATAATGCCCAAAAATTATAAAAAAGAATGTCAAAGAATGATAACTGTACACTGAATACCTCCAAAAATGTCTTACCAGAGCTTGACCAATTTCAAGATTTCCGGGTAATCTTTCTCCAATAACTCTACATAAGTATCCCAGCCAGTTTTGAATTTCCCAGAGATAGATACAAGTCCACTTAGTAAATATGCAAGTGATTCTTTCTCATTAACTTCTGCTGGTGTGGGCTTACCAAGCATATCCATGCATTCCCTCTTATGTACACCAAGTGAATCCAATCTTGGACTCAACAAACATCTGAGACTTCTGGCTCTCCGAATGATCTTATCTCTTTCCTTTTTAAGAGCATAAATTTTATTCTCCAAGGTCAAAATTTGTCCATAAATAGATGTGGTTAGTGAAGTTAGTCCATCAAAAGAGTTAGCAATACTAACAATTTTGTCATGTACCTCTTTTATCTTTTCATCTACTTTTGTTGTCAGAATCTTTGTATTGCAACATACCCTGAATATGTTAGTACCTTGTTTCAAACATTTTTCTATCAAAATTAACTTCTCCTCAATCTTTTTCTTCTCTCTGTCAATGATCTGATAAAAAATGGCTCTCTTAGCCAAAGTGAATTTTTCAAATGCTATCCAGTTAGAGATATGTTGTAATGATTGAAAATATTTAAAGATGTGTTCTATTATTATCTTAAGCTTGATGGAAGGTCTCGCTTCATTCTCAATCTTACATTCCAGGACCAATCTGTGCAAATTAGTTATGGATTGATCTATAATCCCTTTGTTTGTGGTTTCCTCCATCAATTTCTAAGCAGCCATCATCATCAGTTTTGTGGGACTCATCTTTGTGATGTTTTTATTTTTGACTAGAGAAGTGTCAATTCTCAATAATGATGTGCCAACAACTGGTTCCTTACCAGATTCCCCTATTTTCTCTGGTGATTTAACTTTTATTACCTCCTCACTTACATCGTTGGCTTTGCCATGTTACAGTCTGTGCAACTGTTGGTTCCTCTATAGGAACAACATCCTCAACCTGTGTTGGTATGGTTTTGTCATTGATGTCAACACCTACTAAAACTCTAGCACTTTGGAGATCCAGCAACATTCATCGGCAAGCAAGTGACTTTTGCACAGTCACCAGTATATGGTACACCGACATGATATAATGATCACTGGCACTGGGAATAGCTTGGAAAACACTTGGTAATGTCGAAAACATCATTTTGACATCTTGTCTTGAAGAACTGGTTATTGTTATATTCACATTTGCATATTTGATATTACCGACAAATAGGTCTAGGGTATACACCGATAGGTTTATCTTTTCCAAATCAGCATGGTATGCTTTGGAGATGATTAATTATTGTTGTAAATGAATTAAGATGACATGTTCAATTGGTTATTGCATCGGATATTGTTTTGTTTATAAAATGCTTTTATTGTAAATATCTTGTAGAGCCGACCTACTAAAATTGGTCTTAGGTTATGGTATAAATGTAAGATATTATTTATAAGATCAAATGGGAAATGCGAAAATGGATTGTGTGAAGGTGTATGCTAGAATAAGCAGAGCTATACACGCAGACATCATTTGAAGATTGAAGGAGGGTTTTTGTGAAGACAATCAAAACTACACCGGTATTGAATCCAGCATATGAAGATGCTATTTTATGTAGTACATTCTCATTGGATTTAACCATCCAACTGTAGTCAGTGTGACTCCCATTTTGTGATTGAGCAGTGAGCTCTAGGCGCTTGGCCTTTTAGCATGTGCAGACCCCATTTATGTACACTTACTATCTACAGTAGTATCATCTGATTGTGGGTAAGGTTTCCCACCATGGTTTTTCCCCTTATAGGGTTTCCATGCACAAATATTGGTGTTATGTGTTGTGGATGACGTTCTCTTTATGTTTCATGCAATAATCCTTCCTGGTATAGCAATTAACTGTTAAATCTGTCTATCGACATATTGAACTAGTTTACCGGTATTAAGCATTAAGTTGGTTAAGTTTCTTTGGTTTGAATTTATTAGACAAGTGATTCACCCCCCCTCTCAGTTGTCTCCGGGACCTAACAATTGGTATCAGAGCTTAGTCCTCTTATGCAGAAGTTTAACAGCTTGAGGAGATCCAATGTCTACTAACTATTTCAGGAAGGACAGTCCTAAACTTGATGGAACCAATTATGGCATATGGAAGATCATAATGGAGACACATCTAAATTGCACTGGAAAGGACATCTGGGATGTTACAAAGAATGGTTATACTGCTCCTACTTCTGGTCAGCCTAATCCACCTACCTTGGGAAAAGATGAAGAAAATGATTGCAAAGCAAGAGAAGCACTTTTGAGCGCATTATCAGATCAACAAATCATGGGACTATCAGATAGGTCTACTGCTAAAGCTATTTGGGATCATTTGGAAACATTGAATGAAGGAGATTCCATAGTCAAAATTGCAAAACTTGAAAGCTTCTGGGTTAGGTATGAACATCTAAAAATGGAAGAAGATGAAAGGATTTATGCTTTTATGGAAAGAGTAAATGAGATTGTTTTGGGTATTAAATGTTGTGGAGGAACCTTAAGTGAGGATGAAATTGTTTCAAATGTTTTAAGAGGATTGCCACTGGCATATAAAATGAAAGTCACTGCTATAAATGAGTTAAGAACAATGCCTAATACATCAGTAACTAGGGATACATTGATTGGAAAACTTTTAGTTTTTGAAATTGAAGAATTTGGTCCTGTTTCTACTATAAAGATAGATTTGGCCTTTAAAGCATCAACATCATCTACTCCATCATTTGACAAATCTGATTGGAAAGCCTTTTGTGCAAGAGAACTTGAAGAAAGCAGGAAAGAGAATGAAGAACTTGAAGAACTTGAAGCACTATATGCAAGGAAAATGCCTAAAGGTCCAGTTGGAAGTAAGTATGAAGGTAAAGCACCCTTTAAATGCTTTAACTGCAACAAGATTGGTCATATGACTTCAAGATGCCCTGATAGACATGCTAGACTAAGAGAAGAAGCTAGAAGAACATACAAGCCTAACCCTGAATATCAGAGATACAGATTTAAGAAGAATAAAGACAAATCTTGTTATATTGTTGATGAAGGTGTGACTGATGATTTTGATGAGGATCTGACAGACAATGGCTGGGTTTTTGTTTCTATAATAGAAGATCAACAAACACCTACTACTCAATCGGTAGAACAGGCCTTGGCAGCTAAAGTTGAAGTAAAGGATGAATGGATCATTGATTCAGGATGCTCACATCATATGACAGGAGACAAAGGTAAATTCTTGAACTTTCAAGAATACAATAGAGGCTTAGTAAGATTTGGAGATGATAAAGCTTGTTCAATCAAAGGTAAGGGATCAATATCTCTTGATGGTAAGCATAACACTGGCAATGTTTACTATGTTGAAGGATTAAAGCATAATATTTTGAGTGTTGGTCAATTAGTTGAGAATGGATTTCAGTTACAATTCAAAAAAGGAAAATGCAAAATCATGAATAAAACTGGTTTATAAATTGCAATTGGTAATCAAACTAGAGGTAACATCTTTCATCTGAATAACAATGAAAAGACATGCTTGATTGCTCATATTGATGAAAGTTGGCTATGGCATAAGAGACTCTGTCATGTAAACTTTGATTGCATGGTGAAGATCAGTACTATTAAGGCAGTTAGAGATTTACCTAAAATTGTCAAACCTCACAATACAGTATGTAAGGAATGTCAATTTGGAAAACAAGTTAGAGCTATTTTCAAAAGTATTCCAGAAAAATCCAATAATGCTCTTGATTTGATTCACACTGATTTATGTGGTCTAGCTAGAACTAAAAGTTTACAAGGTGATAGATCTTTCATGCTAATCATTGATGACTACTCTAGAATGTGTTGGGTTACTTTTCTTAGAGAAAAATTAGAAACACTTGGAAAGTTCAAACTATTCAAAGCAATGGTAGAAAATGAAACCAGTAAGAAAATCAAATGTCTAAGATCAGATCATGGAGGAGAATTTACATCTAAGGAATTTAATACATTTTGTGAAGTAAATGGAATTAGAAGACAACTATCAGCACCCCAGACACCACAACAGAATGGAGTTGTTGAAAGGAAAAATATAACTATCTTGGATGCAGCAAGAAGTATGTTATCAGAAGCAAACCTACCACATGTATATTGGAGAGAGGTAGTCAGTACAATGGTCTATACATTCAACAAAGTTCACATCAAAGGTGAAACCGGTAAGACCCCTCATGAACTATGGTTTGTTATCACTCCTCTTAAATATTTCAGAATTTTTGGAAGTAAATGTTAGATCAGAAGAGATGAGTATATTGGTAAATTTGATCCTATAAGTGATGAAGGAATATTTCTTGGTTATTCATCTAAAAGAAAGGCATATAGATGTTTTAACAAAAGATTGCATAAAATTGTTGAAAGTACAAATGTAAAGATTGATGAACAATTCAGAGGAACTTCAAGGTATATAGACTCTGAACTATCAACATAAATTTTGACAAATGAACCTACACTGAATCCATCGATACAGAATGAAGATCCAATTACCCTGGTATCATTTGAGGATTCCACAGAAACTAAGGAACAACAACAAATAAAGACACCCTAGTATGTAAGACTGAATCATTCTGAAGATCAGATAATTGGAAGCAAGTTTAAATGAGTTATGACAAGAGGAAGATTGGAAAATGAAGAGGTATGTCTTATTTCTCAAATTGAACCATCATCTATTAATGAGGCATGTGAAGATAAACACTGGATTAAAGCTATGGAAGAAGAATTAGAACAAATTGAGAAGAATAACACTTGGACATTAGTTCCTCGACCTAAAGATAAAAATGTAATTGGAACCAAATGGGTATTCAGAAACAAACTTAATGAAGATGGTAAGGTTATCAGAAATAAAGCAAGACTAGTGTGTAAGGGATATTCTCAGAAAGAGGGAATTGATTATAATGAAACCTTTGCATCGATAGTGAGAATAGAGGCAGTCAAATTATTCTTGTCTTTTGTAGCACACAAGAACTACAAAGTTTATCAAACAGATATTAAATGTACATTTCTAAATGGAGATCTTGAACAAGAAGTCTACATTGAACAACCTGATGGATTTTCTTTGACAGATGACAAAGATATGGTTTGTAGGTTAAGAAAAGCTTTATATGGATTGAAGCAAGCTCCAAGAGCTTGGTATGCAAGATTGGATAAGTATCTTTTGAAGATTGGTTTTTCTAAAGGAAATTTAGACAACAATTTATACTATAAAGTGACTAATGATGATATCTTGGTTATAGAAGTATTTGTTGATGATATAATCTTTGGAGGAGAAGATGGATTATGTAAAGAATTTTCTATTAAAATAAAGCAATAATTTGAAATGTCTATGATTGGAGAAATAAAATTGTTTTTAGAATTGCAGATTTCACAGACTGATAAAGGTATATTCTTGAGTCAATCCAAGTACTTAAAAGAGTTACTAAAGAAATTTGGGATGGAGAACTCTAAACTAGCAAGCATACCTATGACTACAAATGACAAACTATCACTAAGGGATGAATCTATACCTATTAATCCAACTAGATACAAATCTATGATAGGAGGTTTACTATATTTAACACAAACCAGACCTGATATTATGAATGCAGTATGTATTGTTTCAAGATTTCAAAGTAATCCTAGAGAAAATCATGAATCAGCAGTAAAAGAATTTTTCGGTACTTACAAGGCACTATAAATCTTGGATTATCGTATCCTAGAGATGAAAACTTTGAATTATGTGCATACATAGATGCAAATTGGGCAGGAGATGTAGATGATAGAAAAAGCACCACCGATGGAGCATTCTTTCTTGGAAATAGATTAGTTTCTTGGTTGAGTAAGAAACAAAGTTGTACATCTTTATCAACAGCTAAATCAGAATATGTTGCAGCAACAACTAACTATACACAGGTACTATGGCTTAAGCAAATGTTAAAAGACATAAAGGTAAAATGCAACTAACCTATTACTATCTATTGTGAGCACCGCAACAATTGATATATCTAAGAATCTGGTATTACACTCTAAAACCAAACATGTTTCTATGAAACTGAATTTTCTAAGGGAGAAAGTTGAAGCAAAAGAGATAAAACTAGTTTATGTGAATACAAAAGAGCAGATTGTAGATATTTTTACTAAACCTCTGCCTAAGGAGACTTTTGAATATCTCAGAGACCAGCTTGGGGTCATACCCCCACCAGTAGAGACTTAGGAAGTTGATGATTGTCATCAACCGACATAATTAACAGAGAAATCTTTATTTTGGCTTTGATGGGAAGCTACTTCTCAGGGGGAGTAGTTGGTATACTAAATTGATTGGTATTTTGTATATGAACTTGGCTTGGTAAGAACTTTGGCATTTGATGTCAAAGGGGGAAAGATTAGTATGGAAAAATAGAAGGAAAACACATGTTGCTCTCAGGGGGAGAGATTGTTGTTTGGGAGAGATTATTACTCTCTGTATCTGTATTTTTGATTTCTAGTTATGATCTCTATTTGGAGATTGTTGGTTTTTGGTATTTGGCATTTCTATTTTTGGTACTTTGATGGTTTTTCTATCTTGTGTTGCCATCAATGCCAAAGGGGGAGATTGTTGGTATTTTGGTGTGGTTTTGTCATTGATGTCAAAACCTACTAAAACTCTAGCCCTTTGGAGATCCAACAACATTCATTGGCAAGCAAGTGACTTTTGCACAGTCACTGGTATATGGTACATAGACAGGATATAATTATCCCCGACACTTGGAATGGCATGGAAAACACTTGGTAATGTCAAAAACATCATTTTGGCATCTTGTCTTAGAGAACTGGTTATTGGTATATTCACATTTGCATATCTTCTATTACCGGCAAATAGGTCCAGGGTATACACCGACAAGTTTATCTTTTCCAGATCAGCATGGCACGCTTTGGAGATGATTAATTATTGTTGTAAATGCATTAAGCCAACATGTTCAATCGATTATTGCATCGGATATTGTTTTGTTTATAAAATGCTTTTATTGTAAATATCTTGTAGAGCCGACCTACTAAAATTGGTCTTAGGTTATGGTATAAATGTAAGATCTTATTTGTAAGATCAAATGGGAAATGAGAAAAAGGATTGTGTGAAGGTATATGCAAGAATAAGCAGACCTATACACACAAACATCATTTGAAGATTGAAGGAGGGTTTTTTTGAAGACAATCGGAACTACACTAGTATTGAATCCAACATATGAAGATGCTATTTTGTGTAGTACATTCTTATTAGATTTAACCATCCAACTATAGTCAGTGTGACTCCCATTTTGTGATTGAGTAGTGAGCTCTAGGCGCTTGGCCTTTCTACATGTGCAGACCCCATTTATGTACACTTACTATCTACAGTAGCATCATCTTATTGTGGGTAAGGTTTCCCACTGTGGTTTTTCCCCTTATAGGGTTTCCATGCACAAATATTGGTGTTATGTGTTGTGGATGACTTTATCTTTATGTTTCATGCACTAATCCTTACCGGTATAGCAATTAACTATTAAATATGTCTATCAACATATTGAACTAGTTTACCGGTATTAAGAATTAAGCTGGTTAAGTTATTTTGGTTTGAATTTATTAGACAACTGATTCACCCCCCCCCTCTCAGTTGTCTCTGGGACCTAACAACCTACACATTAGTATCCGGAGGACAAGTACCCTCAATGTTAGTATCATGTACAATGTTCTCTACATTAACTAGTGTCTCTGTATGAGTCTGTACATTACTGTTAACTAGTGGCTCAATTTCCACTATCTTGATATTCTTCAAAATTGAGGGTGGAGTACCCATAGTTCCTTTTCCTTTCCCTTCAACCAGTGTATCTATAGTATCAGTCTTTGTCTACGGTGAAGTGAAGAATCCTCTATGCTCTCCCAAAAAAATTTCTCGAACCCTTCTATGTTTCCTTTACTATCTCATTCATCCTTCCTAACATTAGGCTAGTTAATTTGTGTTTGTTGTTGGAAACCTTCCTATCTGCAACCTCAATTGTTTTCTCCGTCTCATCAGGAGTTATAGAAACACATATAGCTAAAAGTTATTGCATCTTAATGTGTTTATCTTCTACATTATAGATAACCTTCTAGCATCTAACATGTTGTATAGCTTGGCCAGTATTTGATTTTCTATTTCAATTAATGCTTTCTTATAGATATCTAAATATAGAAAAATTGCTTCCTCTAACTCTCTCTGTTCATTATCTTCAAATGTAATATAATAAGGCTTAACATTTTTCAGCATCCCATCCTTAGTTATTTTATCAGCAATTTCAGCACAAGTCTTAGGTGGAATAATTGTTACATTACTAGTCTCTAGTGCCAAATCAATGTCACTCTTCTTCCTCCTTCTGGTAGTATCAAATGTAGTTGATGTTGTAGCCTTGGGTGCCTACTTCTGTGCTGGTAATTTGATGGTGACCTTCCTAACTGATTATTTCTTTTCTTCCATTTTAGGTTCTTCTAGTTTCTTCCTCACAACCCTTTTGAATGCTAATGGTCTCTCATCTTTAGGTTCAATGTGAACTACCAGATCCTTCCTCTTTCTCCATTTCATGAAGACAACATCAATGAGTGCATTAATGTCATTAGAAACTTCTTAGAAAATTCTTGTATAAACTTGCTTGCCTTACCTTCTTGTTTTTCCTTCTTCTTCTAGTTGAAATCAATTTCAACCTCAAGAGTCTTTTGATGTGTTGTTCCACAAGGTTTTTCTGCTTCATCTATCTCTGCATCAATCAGAATTTTTGCATATGCATCAAGGATTAATGCACCCACTTCATATTCCATTTTGTCTATCCAAACCTTCTGGGGCCTGACTGGCTCCATGAGAGTCACATCCTTCTTAACCATGAAATAATTGTTGATAGGGTATTTCTCTACTATGTACTCAGGTATTCTTATTCTAGACCTCATAGATTTATGAAAAGATTTGAAGTAACCCCATACCTTATCATCTCTAAGACTTCCCAATGCAACAATTGATTTCTTAAGCTATCTTCCTACCAGGATGTCAAAATCCCATTGCTTCCTTCCACAACCAGGGGTATCATTTAAAAAGTACAACATTAAGTATACTAATATATTTCCATATCAGAAGGTACCCTTCTTCTCACCCTTAATATTCCCTAAATTGATCAATAACTCCTCAAGCATCCAGTCACAAAGATCTAACTTGATATTTTCTCTCATCATTCTATAAGAGGCCAAAATACATGAATTGGAAACTAAATTCAGTTGGTTAAACCTAGTTACCTTGTAGCCTATGATCATGTTGCCAAATTTGATGTCGGTGTTGGTGATGGTGCTCACCTTCATCGATCTCTTGTCTGATGTAGTGCCGGTGATCTTATTTACGAAGTCATTGTTGGTATTTTGGTATGGTTTTATCATTGATGTCAACACCTGCTAAATACACCTACTTTGGAGATCCAGTAACATTCACCAGCAATCAGTAAATTGTTCAAACAGTCACCGGTATATGGTTAACCAGACCAGCAAGATATAATGTTCACCGGTACCTGCAATGACATGGAAGACACTTGGTAATGTCAAAGACATCATGTGGACACTTTTCTTTGAAGTAATAATCATTGATATATTCTTATTTGCATATCTGCTTTTATCGACAAATAGGTCCAGGTTATCTAGGGTTACACCGACAGATTTATCATTTCCAGATCAGCATGGCATGCTATGGAGATGATTTATTATTGTTGTAAATGCATTAAGCCGACATGTTCAATCAGTTATTGCATCAGATATTGTATTATTTGTAAAATGTTTTATTGTAATATCTTGTAGAGCCGACCTACTAAAATTGGTCTTAGGGTATGGTATAAATGTAAGATCTTATTTGTAAGATCAAGTGTGGAATGTGAAAAAGGTTTAAGGAAGGATATATGCGAGATCAAGCAGAGATATACACAAAGACATCATTTGAAGGTGAAGTTAGGTTTTTGTAGAAGCATATCAGCATTACACCGGTACTGAATCCAGCATATGAAGATGCTATTTTGTGCAGTACATTCTCATTGGATTTAACCATCCAACTATAGTTAGTGTGACTCCCATTTGTGTTTGAGCAGTGAGCTCTAGGCTGTTGGCCTTTCTGCATGTGTAGACCCCTCTTTGTACACTTACTATCTGCAGTAGTATCATCTAATTGTGGGTAAGGTTTCCCATCGAGGTTTTTCCCCTTACAGGGTTTCCACGTACAAATATTTGTGTCATGTGTTGTGGATGACTTTGTGCTTATGTTTCATGCATTAATTCTTACCAGTATAGCAATTTTCTATTAACACTGTTTACCGGCATACTTAACTATCTTATCGGTACTAAGCATTAAGTTGGTTAATAAGATTTTGGTTTGAATTTACTAGACAACTGATTCACCCCCACCCCCCCCTCTCAGTTGTCCCCGGGAACTACTGTCATTTGATACTTTTTTATTCGGATGTTGTCTTGCCGGTGGTAAACTAGTAATTGCTCGGATGCCTTCCTTAGTGATTTTATAGGGTCAGTCCAGCCATATGAATTCCCATGTACTCTTCTTAGAAGATATTTGATTGTTTCATCCTCGAACTCTAGAATATCTAGAATATCAGTGAACCCTAGATCTTTGATGTGTTTCTATGCCGGTTTGATAATACCATATTCTCTCATGAGGTCATTCATATACATCCCCTTGATCTCTAAAGTCCCTAAGTCCTCTATATGATAATGAATATAGGCCCTAACATCTTCTACATATACCACTCCCTCCAGGATGCGAGAAAATGCTCCAACCGAATCTTCCTTCGTATCCACATGTGGATATCGTTTGAAAATTGGCATGGGGTGGTCCTTAATTTCTACTACAGTTGGATTTACAACAAAAATAGGAGAAGAAGATGATGAACAGTGTGCTCTAGGTAGCATGCCTTCCTGCATGTGCAGGCCCCTCTTGTAATATTTATTCAGTTGGCCAGTGGATAGATATTGTGGGTCTCCAATCCCACTATGGATTTTCCTCTTTGAGGTTTTCCATGTATAAATATTTGTGTTATGGTGTAGACTCATGTGGTTGCATTAATATTACTTCTTGTTACTTTCTTTTATGCATATCGGTTAATAAGTGGATTTGTTAATAAGGCTAAAAATATTATAATTAGTAGAACACTTACCCACCCCCCCTCTTAGTGTTCTTGGATTCCAACATTTGGTATCAAAGCTTGGTGCCTTAGAATAAGTCTAACAACTTGAGGAAGATCCTAAATCCATAATCCATGGAGATGAGTCTACAGAAGGAACTTGAGTAGCACTTGTAGTCTATAATGCTAAAAGGTTGAAGAACTTGAAGCTGCAAGATGAGTTGAATTCTATAAAGGAATTCATAGTTACCCTGCAAGAGAGGTCATCTGCTCAAGCTAAAAAGAAGGAATGGTGCATGAGCACCTACTTATGAAGACATGAACCAAGAACAAGATGATTTTTTATTATTCTAGAATGAATGTAATAAGACCCTATAGGTCCTTTTTGTAATTCAATGTCCTAGGAGTGTGACAAGTTTATCCATGTTTGGGTCAAATTGTCATCTAGTGTCTGGTAGAGAAAATTGAGGCAATAAGGGTCACAATGGTCTAAATTGAGGGATCAAGTGACCACAATTCTATTTGAGTCATTTTTTATGTTTTAGAATCAAATGTAGTCATTTTTGGGGACTATGATAATTTGGAGTCTAAGTTGGTTGAATTATGCAAAAGTTGTCATATTGTCAATTTGTTGTCATGACAATTTTGCACTTTTTTGTAAGTTGTGATTCTCCAACGATCAATTTAGTTTGAAAAATAGTTGGAGGAGGTTGCGGTTGTTTGGGAGATACCTTTAAAGGCCCCAAACATTGAAGTATGTATGTTGGTTGATTTAGAAAAGAAATTGAAGCATAAAAAACTATTGGAAACTTGAAAAGTCATCTATTTTTTGTCAATTGCATAGTGAAGGTGGATTGGAAAGAATTCTCATGGCATAGTTCCTATAACTATTACCCTTTTTTTTTTTTTTCTTTCAGTGTGAAGTCTTAAAGTGATCGCTGCCTCATTCTACAAGCAACTCTCTATCGAGTAGCTTAAAACCATAAAATCCCTAGGGTTTGACTACAATAATGGGTTTTGGCCTATCGATCCTTAACTGAACACTCTGTCATTATAGGAGATGATAGGCAACTATATCATATGTTAGTTCCACAAGCCATTAAGAGGATACAACAGGGCGAAGAGGATGCAGAACTAACCCTAGGTTTGACATCTCTATGTGACAAACTAGTTTGATGAGTGCAGTGCGTGAGAATTGAGTGTTAAAGAACTAGAAAGGGGTTTGAATGTGGTAGAGGAGTACTTTGGAGGTTTACATAACATTTCATGGTTAGTGATGGTCACCCATTAGGAGAACCAAACCAGTTTGTGGAAGGCATTCAATCAAAGAGGTGTAATAACCCTATTAGGTCTGTTAGTGCAGTATTGGTTGGGATATCTGCAAGTTGGTCCGGTACCAAAAAATGAGATATTGTTGAGAACTCCCAAAAGGATATTTGAAAATATAATTTTTTCCTAGACCCTCAGGGTGTCAAATGTTGTCACCCGATTCCTTCAAATGGAGGCCTAATTGCATCCGGTTCTGTTTGTGGGTGAGTGAGTCAAAATTGATGTTCTGATGGATCTAAACCATGAAATCCTATTTCATTTGTGTTAAGGTGTTGTAAGAAAACTCCTCCAAGGATCATTGTATTGAATTGATCAAGTGGGCCATTCAAACCCTAAAGCCTTGTAGTAGCCCACTCATGTATGCAAGGGTGTGGGTAATCACACAAGAACTTAAGAAGTGTTAGTTGTTTGTAAGTGGACATAGTGGAGCCTTTGGGTCTTCGAAGGTGTTGTTTGGTTTCATTGAACCATTGCTTGACTTGGTGTTGTGTAAGGATCTTTGGAATTAGGGATTTTGGTTGAGTTTATTGCCTCCTCATCATATTGGTATCAGAGTAGGATTTTAAAGATCACTTGGATGGTGTGGTCTTAGTGTGTGTCAGAGGAAGAGGTTGAAATGGGGGGTGAAAAAATGCCTCCTAAGAGTATGTCACAAGATGCAGTGAAGAAGGTGATTGAAGAGATGCTTGAGTCCAAGCTTGAAGACTTGAAAAAGGCAAAGGATAAGGAAGATGGAAGTGACACTAATGAAGAAGGGGATAAAGAAGATGGGGAATCCTCTAAGCAGGTAGAGGAGATACCTGTAGATCAGAGGGTCTTTGTAGATGCCTTAAGGATAGTCAATAGGGACACCATTGATTGGGTGCCTATATATAGTGGAAGTATGGAAGCAAAAGAGGTGATAGATTGGATTGAGGCATTGACTAGTCATTTTGAGTAGAGAGAAATCCTTGAAGATAAGAGAGTTAAGTTTACAAAAGCAAGGTTGAAGGGGTCTACTCTTACATGGTGGAACTATGTACAAGGGGAGAGAGTTAAGGAGGGAAAGAGTATGATAACCTCCTGAGAAAGGATGTAGGCTAAAGTCAAGGCACAATTAATGGCCATTGACTATGAGGTGCAGATGTACAAAAAATTGCAGAACCTCAGACAAAGAGACCTTGATGTGAATGCATATATGGAGGAGTTTCATAAACTCAGTCTCATATCAAAGAGACAAGAAGAGGAGTCAAAGAAAGTGGCCAGGTACTTGAATGACCTAAGCATGGATATCCAAGATGAGATCAGTAACTTGGCACCAGAGACAGTGAACAAGAGTTTTCAATTGGCCCTAAGGGTAGAAGAGAAACTAAAAAGAAGAAGTGAGCAATGTAATAGAGGTAAAGGAGGGATACGTTTTAGAGGTAGAGGCAGTTTTGGAGGAATAAGTTCTAACCAAAGGTCTAGTGGTGAGTCAAGAAAAGGAGAGAAAGTTGGGGACTCAAGTAGCAGAGGAGGCTATGGTGGGAGAAGACCTAATGGAAGAGGTGGGACAAATGGATTACGGAGAGGATCCAAGTTCTCCAGTATGAGATTCTATAATTGCAATCATATGGGGCACTCGACCTAAAAGTGTCCAGAGAAGGCCTCAACTTCTCATGTTGGTGAGAGGAGAACCAATTTGACTGAAGAAGATGCAAGGAGTGTGACATCTCCTGAAGTGAATTTGACATCAGAGATGGGAGAGCACCTGATGATCAAGATGACACTGCTCAAGGAACCAACGAAGACTAAGCCACCCCAAAGAAAGGCTTTGTTTAGAGTCAACTACAAGATTCAAGATAAGGTTTGTAGAGTTGTCATAGATTCAGGGTCTATTGATAATATTGTATCTTTGGAAGCAGTAAACAGGTTGAACTTGGAAAGGATACCCCATAGGTGTCCATATTGGGTTAGTTGTTTGAACAAAGGGCAACACATACTCATTAATGAACAAGCATGGGTAGAGTTCAGTATTGGGGTATAAGGATAAATTTTTGTGTAACATTGTTCCAATGGATGCTTGCCATCTTTTGCTTGGTAGACCATGGCAATTTGATAGAAAGGCTCATCATGATGGAGAAAAGAATGCTTACTCTTTCCAAAAGGATGGTGTGACTTTTAGGATGCAGTCAGTGGTAGAAGGGGATCCACAACATGTAGGATCTAGTGTGATGATGGTAGGTGAAAAATAATTCCTTGATACACTGTAGGAAGAAGGTGGAGTAGGTTTTTCTTTGATTGTGAAGCCCAAGAAAGAAAGGAAGAAGGGTGTGAGTGAGGTAGGACCTAAGGAGGTCAGTGAGTTGCTAGAGAGGTACAAAGGAGTGGTTGTAGAGGACATACCAGACTCCCTGCCACCTATCAGAGATATTAGTCATCAGATTGACCTCATACTAGGAGCAATACTTCCTAACAAGGTAGCATATATAATGACCCCACAACAGAATGAAGAGATAAAGGGTTGGTGAGTAAGAACCTTAGCCCATGTCTAGTACCTACTATTTTAGCCCCAAAGAAGAATGTAAAATGGAGGCTTTGTACTGATTCTAGGGATATCAATAGGATAACCATCATATATAGTTTTCCCATTCCAAGGATAGAGGACCTAATGGATTATTTAGGGAGAGTTACCTATTTCTCCAAGATTGACCTTAAGAGTGGGTACCATCAGATAAGGACAATAGAGGGGGGTGACTAGAAGACTGCATTTAAAAATAATGAAGGGTTGTATGAGTGGCTTGTGATGCCTTTTGGTCTTTCAAATGCCCCTAGAACCTTTATGAGACTAATGAATGAAGTGTTGCAGGAGTTTATAGGGAAATTTGTGGCAGAATACCTTGATGACATATTGGTGTTCAGTAAGAGAAATCAGGAGGAATTGAAACACTCGGAGGTAGTCTTGAAGTGGCTACAGGAGAAAAAGTTGATGATAAATTTATAAAAGTGTGACTTCATGAAGTAGGAGCTGGTATACTTGGGCTTTATCATCTCTAAGGGCGACTTCAAGATGGATTCTTCCAAGGTAGATGCTATTTTGAACCGGCCTACACCTAAGACAATTGGAGAGGTAAGAAGTTTTCATGGTTTGGCAACATTTTATAGGAAATTCATTAGAAATTATAGTGATATTTGTGTACCTATGTTAGAAACCATGAAGGGTGGTGGTAAGGTGAAGTTTGTGTGGACCAAAGAAGCAGATAAGAGTTTTGTGTGTTTAAAACAAAAAGTTGCGAAGTACTCTGTCCTAGTATTGCCTAATTTCAGTAAGGTCTTCACCATTGAATGTGATACAAGTGGATTGGCCATAGGAGCATTATTGAGCCAAGAGGGGAGACTGGTGGCCTTTTTTAGTGAAAAAATAAATGAAGAAAAGAGGAAGTATTCCTCATCTGATTTAAAGTTGTATGCCATGGTACAAGCTTTGAAAAAGTGGAGGCATTACTTGCTTCCTAATGAGTTTATTGTGTATACTAATAAAGTTTTTTGAATGGATAAGAGAAGCTTAGTCGTAGCCATATGAAATAGGTTTAAAGTCTTCAAGCATACACCTTCATCATCAAGCACAAGAAAGGGGTAGTCAATAAGGTTGTAGATGCTCTAAGTAGGAGGGTGTTAACAATGCAAGAAGTGTATTTGTAGAGTATTGGTGTTGAAGCACTCAAAAGATTGTATGAAGAGGACCAAGATTTCAAGGAAATATATAAGGCATGCTATGATTTTGCAAATGCTTATCATGAAGAGTTTTTTGACTACACCTTGGAGGATGGTCTTTTGTTCAAGGGGTGTCAATTATGTATGCCTAGGTGTTCAATGAGGGATAATGTAGTAAAGGAGAAACATAGTGATGGTTTAGGAGGTCACTTTGGGCTAAATAAGACTTTGGCCCTAGTTGAGAGGTTTTACTTTTGGCCAAAGATGCAGACTAATATCAGAAATTTTGTAGAGATTTGTACTATGTGTCAGAGAGAAAAGGGGGTCTAAACCAATGTAGGGTTGTACCAACCTTTGCCCATATCATGTAGAACATGGGAAAGTTTGAGTATGGACTTTGTGATGGGATTACCCATGACAAAGACAAGTCATGACAATGTGTTTTTTGTGGTAGACAAGCGCAGTAAGATGGATCACTTTATTCCTTGTAAAACCATAAATGATGCTAGCTATATTGCAAGATTTTTTTTTAGAGAGATTGTTAGAATCCATGGGTTGCCTTTGAGTATTGTATATGACCAAGACAACAAGTTTTTAGGTAATTTTTGGACAACCTTGTGGAAAAGGTTGGGTACAAATTTGTCTTTTAGCTCAGCCTATCACCCTCAGACTGATGGCCAAACTGAGGTTGTGAATAGGTCATTGGAAAATCTTCTTAGGTGTTTGATAAAGGATCATGGAAATAGTTGGGATGTGGTGATACCTCAGGTAGAGTATGCCTATAATGATTCAACAAACATAAGTACAGGCTGAGTCCTTTTGAGATTGTGTATGGTAGTAATCCAAGAGGAGTTTTTTGATTGATAAATGTCTAAGGGTTGGACAAGAGCAATGTACATGCTGATGAATTTGTAGAGGCTATGAAAGAGATGCACCAACAAGTCAGAGATACCTTACAACAGAATAGTCACAAGGTTAAAGAAAGAGTGGATCAGAGAAGGAGAGATTTGTAGTACCAAGTGGGTGACATGGTCATGGTTCATCTTAACAAGGATAGGTTTCCCAAGGATATGACCTTATTAAATATTGGATAAACATGGTCCTAATACTTACAAAATTGAACTCCCCGATGATATTGCTATTTCACGTATATTTAATGTGTCTGATCTAACATTGTATAGGAGTCCTACTGTAGGAAAATGTGCAGGTGAATTTGTTTAGGAAAGTGAAGAATGGGTAAAGCACTTACCACCTAAGGAGTTGCCTAAGATGGAGTGCATTTTGTATAGCAAGGAAGCCAAGAAAACAAGGCACAAGACCTATTTTAAGCACTTAGTTAAATGGAAGGGCCTTCCTGAATCGGAAGACACCTTGATTCTAGAGGAAGATATCAAAAGCAGGGTGGTGATTTGTAGCAGTTGGTCTCTAAGAGGACTTGAGAAAAATTTCACTTGGGGAGTATGGTGTAGGAGCACCTACCTATGAAGACATGAACCAAGAAAAAGATGATTTTTGTTATCCTAGAAGGAATGTAATAATACCCTATGGGTCCTTTTTGTAATTCAATGTCCTAGGAGTGTGACAAGTTTGTCCATGTTTGGGTCAAATTGTCATCTAGGATTCGGTAGAGCAAATTGAGTCAATAAGGGTCACAATGGTCTAAATTGAGGGATCAAGTGACCACAAGTATACTTGAGTCATTTTTGGTGTTATAAAATCAAATGTAATCATTTTGGGGGACTACGATAGTCCGGAGTCTAAGTTGGCTGAATTATGCAAAAGTTGTCATATTGTAAATTTGTTGTCATGACAATTTTGCACTTTTTTGTAAGTTGTGATTATCCAGCAGTCAGTTCAGTTTGAAAAATAGTTTGAGGAGGTCGTGGTCATTTGGGAGATAACTTTAAAGGCCCTAAACACAAAAGGATGTATGTTGGTTGATTTGGAAAGGAAATTGAAGCATCAAAAACTGTTGCAAACTCGAAAAATCATCTAATTTCTGTCAATTGCATATTGAAGGTGGATTGGAAAGAATGCTCATGGCATAGTTCCTATAAGTAGATTATTTTACCTTTGTTTTTATTTTAGTGTGAATTCTTCAAGTTGTATATGCCCCATTCTACAAGCAACTCTCTACCAGGTAGCCTAAAACCCTCAAACCCCTAGGGTTTGACTGCAATAATGGGTTTTGGCCTATCAATCCTTAGCTCAACACTCTTTCATTATAGGAGATGATAGGCCACTATATCATATGTCAATTCCAAAATTCATTAAGAGGATACAACATGATGAAGAGGATGGAGAACTAACCCTAGGTTTGGCATCTCTATGTGACAGAGTGGTTTGATGAGTAGAGTGCATGAGAATTGAGTGGGAAAGCACTGGAAAGGGGTTTGAATGTGGTAGAGGAGTAATTTGGAAATTTAAATAACATTTTATGGTTAGTGATATTCACCCATTAAGAAAAATAAACCAGTTTGTGGAAGGCATTCAGTCAAATATGTCTAATAGCCCTATTAGGTCTGTTAGTGCAGTATTGGTTGGGATATCTGCAAGTTGGTTTGGTACCAGAAACTGAGATATTGTTGAGAAATCCTAAAAAGGTATCTGAAAATATAATTTGTTTTCTTATACCCTCAGGGTGTCAAAATTTGTCACCCGATTCCTTCAAATAGAGGCCTAATTGCAATCAGATATGTTTATGGGATAGTGAGTCAAAATTGATGTTTTGGTGGATCTAAACCATGAAATCTGGTTTCATTTGTGTTAAGGTATTATGAGAACACTCCTCCAAGGATCATTGTATTGAATTGGTCAAGTGGGCCATTCAAACCCTAAAGCCTAGTAGTAGCCCACTCATGTATGTAAGGGTGTGGGTAGTCAGACAAGAACTTGAGAAGTGTTAGTTGTTTGTAAGTGGACTTAATGGAGCCTTTGGGTCTTCCAAGGTGTTGTTTGGTGTCATTGAACCATTTCTTAACTTGGTGTTGTGTAAGGATATTTGGAATTAGGGATTTTGGTTGAGTTTGTGAGCCTTAGAGGTTGGTTGGTTCAACGTTATCCTTTTGGCCTATTGCCTCCTCATCAAGAAACTCTTACAAAATCTGGATGATGAAGAGAAGAATGACCTTGCAAAATTATGCCAAAAGATGAGTCAAGAGAATAATGTCATGAAGATTTAAATGCAATCTGTGTGCGGGAAAAGTGGGCGAATAAAACTTAAAATGTGAAAATTTAGTAAAATACTAGTCCACACACACACAGAGGACTTCTTGATGCAAGCTATGGAGTAACGTAGTATTACTCAGCTTCCCAAGGAGGGTCCCATGGTTCTCTATCTCATAATGTCCCTCAAACCAACGTTTTTGCTCTCAGATTACTGAGCAAAATGGTTTAGGGATGGCAAATATGAGAACGAGAGATGCTTTGATAAATTTTAGTATGAAATGGATGCTAAGTTATGTATGATCTTAGAAATGCAATAAACTAAATGATAAGATGACAGGGTTAGTATGAATACTATCCTAACATACTATATTTAGTCTATGATTGAACTAAAATGATAAATAAAGTAATCTAAGCATGCATATTTAGTCTACTTCTTGATGTAAAGAGAGGCTAAATGATGAGCATAAAGATGATATTAAAGCTTGAAAGAATTTGAGCATAAGTGTGATGCTTCAAATTTGAAAGATGATTGTTAAGAATGGAGGAATGAGAGCTCTATTTATAGCACAAACAGGGCAATGGATGGTCAAGATTGAATGGTTTAATCAAGGGCCAAGTTTGAAAGTTGGGGATCCATGTGCACAATTGGCACCAATGACATGGTGACAAATGTCAACATAAGATTGGGTTGAAAGAAGAGGTTGGAGGCATTAAAGGCCTGAGAAGACCTCATGGTTATCTAAAGGCTAAGGGTCAAGTCTAAATTAGGTTTATCCATTGGATTAAGAGTTAATCCAAGAATAAACCTTTGTGCAAATGATTAAGAGATAATCATGGTCAAAGCATTAATGGCCTGATGAGACCTTTGGGTTGGGTAGAGGTTGAGTCAAAACAAATGTTTTAACCATGTAGGAGGGTTTGAATTAACCATTAATGGTTATTGGAGACTTTGGAGATTAAGTGGTTGAAGGTTGGAAGCCTTCAATGGTTTTCAAAGACTTTAAGGGTTTTGGTGGTTGAAGGTTGAAAACCTTCAATGGTTATCCAAGACTTTGGGCCATTTGAGAAGTGACCTCCTTTTGCTTAGGGATGTAACAAAGTTTAGAGGAGGGTTAGGTTAATTAGAATCGATTAGAAGATTCTAGAAGGGATTAGGAAGGGGTTTGGGATTTTGCAAGTGGATGGGGGAATAATAGGTTTTAATTGAATTAATTGATTTTCATTCAATTTGGTTGTAATTAAATAAATTTGATTTATTTAATTTAGGATAACTTATTTAATTAAATTTGAATTTAATTAAAAGTGGCTAGGGGGATTTAATTGAATAAAATGATTTATTCATTAAATGGATATAGTGAATTTTATTTAAATAAATTGAGTAATTTACTTAATAAAATAGAAGAATGTGGATAATTTAATTAAATTGGATTTAATTAAATAGGGAAATGAACATAAAATATTCATTTAGGAATGTGGTCATTTTTATACGTCTACACAATCCATGACCATGAGGATGTCCAAGGAGATTGAAGAACAAAAGGGGAATGAAGAAAATACCGCTATATCTCTGAAAGGCAGATCTAAGGAATGCATTAGGCTAGTGCATGAGAACGATGTGCTAAGAACTAAATTGGTGCAATCACATAACAATGAGAAAGAGTTGGAAAGAATGGTGACAATCCTAAGAGGTGATCTAGATGATGCAAATGAATACAAAGAAAAGTTCAAGGTTAGTTCTGTAAAGCTTGATGAACTACTGAAGGATCAAAGAGACACTAGAGACATTAGAGGTCTTGGATTTGAGCATGGAGAAAGATTCGATATTGCAAATCAGGGGACTTCACCAGATAAACAGAACCAGAGATCATTGGTAAGGAAACCCAATGCACGTAAATTTAATGGTAGACGCTTTGTTTGCAATAAGTTTGGTCATAGAGAAAGTCAATGGAGAAACAGAGAAAATCAGAATAATAATGCAATTCTTGATTAGTGAATAAGCTAACTAGCACCACCTTTGACAACCGGTTGATGTGGATTAGCACCATCAGAGATAAAGATGTTCAATTTGCAAGCATGGTAATCGGATACAAGATAACTCAATCCAACCGGTTGAACTCTATTTTTAGTTCTTGTATCTTCTGTGCACACAAGATGGTAAAAGAAAATGAGAAATATGATCTATACCAATGATGAATTGATTTCAAATTTGGGAAATATTAAGGGAGAAAATAAAAGTACATTCTGTTATGGAAATCTCATTGTCTATTTAATGCTTTTCTTTCTAAATGAGATACCGGGATCCGGTAAGAGGCAATGGGACTTTGATATACCAGTAGGAAAATAGATTAAGGATGTCTTGAGGAATTTGGGACATGACAAAGACTCCATTATGTGGGGTTATTTCAAAGCAATGAAGAAGAGGGAAAGGATACCTAAGCATATAGTTGATAAATACTCTACCAACATATGCTTCACTGTCAAGAAGGATGAAACCTTAATGGAGGAAGTGCAACTTAGAACTATCTGGGTTACTGAAATGGGCTATGAGGTTGATGAGAAGAAGAAAAATTTTGGAACTACAAATCAGAAGGAATTTGAAGTGAAGATAGGTTTCAGTAAGAAGAAAAGGGAAGGATAAATAAAGAAGGTTGGATAGGTTGTCCAGACGATGTCCTCTTATATCAAACAAATCATTGGTTTAGTAGATATACCTCCTCCGACAGCTATACAGGCTTCTCTGGAAGTAGGAACTGGAAAGGGTATATCAAAGAGGAAGAAAACAGAGACCTTTATTGCTCATGTTGAATCTAGTTCTGAGATTGAGGAAGAAACCTTGAAGCTTCCTAGGATCTATATGAGGATTCAGAGGAAGAAGCCTGAGGAAGAGAAGCTACAGTAAACCAAAGTAACCACTCTAGTAGCTCAGAAGAAAATTTTAAAGGAGAGGAAGCTTAGTGAGAAAAGGAAACCGGCCAAGGAATCTATTCCCACCCCAGGTAAGAATAAGAAATCAGATCTAGATAAAACTCCTGAATCTGTCAAAAGTGTTAATGTTATTGGTCCTCTTTCTATTACTGAATTAATTGATCTAATTATAAAGGATGGAATTTTGAGTAACATGCAACATTATTATGTTGATATGAATGATAAAGAGTAAAAGGAGATAGAGGAATCAATTTTGTTATTCTTAGACGTATATAAGAAAGCTTTACATGAGATTGAGAAGAAAATACCAATAGATTTGTATAATAAACTAGATGCTAGGAGGTTATTTGCTATTGAAGAAGATAAACAAATAAAGGTTCAAGAATTATTAACTGTTTGTGGTGCTATTACTGAAGAAGAGATGCAGTAGTGTCTAGATTGTGCTAATAAAACAATTTTCCAGAGTAGACACTAACATATAAGTCTCATGGTGGGTAGAGTAAATGAAATTTTCAAGGAAACTCATGAGGCTTGGGTTAAATTCTTTGTTGATAAACCAGGTTTCTTGACATTACCGGATACACCTCCTAAGGCTAACATTCTAGACATCTTAGTTGATGCTAAGGGTAAAAATATACTAGGTGGAGATCCACTAGTTTTAGAGCAAAAAATAACTAAGGACATTCCTTCGACAGTAACACATGTACAGGATGTGGAGATCAACATATTGGTAGCAGACAATCCTCCTCTGGTAATTGAGATGGACACAATTGAAATTCATGAGGTAGAGGCTGCAGAAATAACTACACCAAGTGGCAAAGCCATCAGTGTTGAGGAGAAGGTAAAGGATGTAGTTGATCAAAAGGTAGAGGAGAAAGGTCAAGTTGAACAGACTGAAGTCAGGGTACTGGCACCTTCACCGGTTGTTGGTTCTTCATTGTTGGCACTTGACTCATCGAGTCGAGACGATTTTGGTCATTTTGAGAATAAGAATATTTAGAAACGGAGCAATTTTGAATTGATGTTTGTTGCAACTCAGAAATTAAGGTAGGATCAAAGGATAAGAAGGTTATTGAGCAGGGTATTCCAATTTTGCAGCAGCTTGCACTAGAATACAAGATAGATCAAGTTGCAAGTCCATCTAGTAAGTTGAAAGGTTTGATTGAGCACATTGCAAAAGAGTATAAAAATATTCAACAAGTGCCAAACCAATAGTTGGTGGAAAGATATAATGCAGCTAGGAAGGTCACCTGTGATAATATGATCACCACTGACGAAGCTAACCTAACAAAAGAGATGACAAGAATTGACAAAGCCCCTCATGAATGTAGTCGCATATACCTGTCTTGCATTAATACAACAAAACTAACACCAGACCTAGATAATAAAGTTAAGGCAAATAAGGACAAGTTGTAACAACTTGTAGTCACTCTTGATGGTACTGAGTCTTTGACGAGCTCTATTGATGCTCAAATTTTGCTTTTAGAGTTTGAAAATTCAGCCCTGGAGAAGGAAAAGGATAAGTTAATCCAGCAGTCCAGAGAAATGGGAGGTTTGGTAAGTCCTTGACTTAATACTTTGTTACTTCATAAGAGGGAATGTATGGACCAGATGAATTTGCCCACACCAACAACCCTAACAGAAGAAGAATTGTACGATTACATTTTGAATAGGTTTGTATCAGTTTTGGGAACTTTAAAGACCATGTAGGATACTTATTTGGCATTTTTGAAGGGTGCTTATCCGGATACTTTCAAGTACATTTAGATATGGTATTCACAATTTTTATTTGTATAGAATTCCATTTCTTATTTTTTTGCCTCGTCCTTTGGCATTGTTGTCAAAGGGGGAGAGGTGGATGTGAAAAATGTTAATGGACAAAAGAAGTAATGTATAGCTCAAGGGGAGCAGCCTTCTGAGACCAGTTTTGGGAGATCAGTTTTTGGACAGGAACTGGAGAAACACTTCAACAATCCATTTTTCACGAGTGTTTTCATCAATGCCAAAGGGGGAGATTGTTGGCAATTGACACTCATCCAGGTTATAGGTGGTCATTAATGGAAACACACTTCATGGTAGATCCTAAAATCATGGTAACCGACATTCACTTCATCGACATTCTGGAAACCAAAAATCTTGGAACTGGTATTCTAAGGCTGACATAGGAGATTGATGTGGAAAGAATGGAAAGAATGGTATTCATTTAGGAATGTGGTCATTTTTATACGTCTACATTTTGCCCCTCTTTGAAGTGACGTGTGTGCACATGTTATTTCAAAGAAAATGATGTGTTTTTGTGATTTTATGATCAAATGCAATTTTTGTGTCGCTTTTTTGATTTGCCAGTCGTGCCCCAGTTTTGATGTGCTGCCCCAGATTCGAGATTTGGTGGTGATGCCCCCTCGGGAGATGAATCAATTTTTTTTTGAAAAAAATTTTTGATGTTAAATTGATGAAGTTTGTATGATGTGTATGATTTTGTGCATGTAAAAAGTGTGCAGATTGATTCATCTCCTGATAAGTTACAACTATTTTGGTATAGGGGAGACCGTGACCATATTACAGGTCTATATGGCTAACCCTAATTTCATTTTCCCCCTATAAAAGGGGAAAAGGGCTTGATTTAAAGTCATTTGTGCTTTGTTGACTTTTGAAGAAAGAGAATTTGCTCTGGAGAGAAAATGCCTATTCCCTATCATAGACACTGTTTCGAGCGCATTCGGAGATATTAGAGACCTGCAGCGCGTGGACCACCAGTAAGTCAACTTTTTTGACCCCTTTGGAATTTTTCATTTTGTTGTTTTTAGGTGTTTTTTGAATTTCAAAGTTCGGATATTTCGTTTTAGCGCATCTAGGGTCAACAGTAGCGCATATGAAGTGTAGAATAGCGCATCAGATTTAAATTTAGGAGTTGCATCCGAAAATGTTAGTTAGCGCATAGGATTTGTAGGTTAGCGCGTGTAGATAAAATAGTGCATGCAAAGGCTTGGGTAGCGCGTAGGGGAAACAGGGTAGCGCGTAGGTATGACCTAGTGCATAGGAGCCGCCGAGGTTCGCATAGGGAAGGGGGTTTAGCGCATAGGACTAACCTAGCGCATAGGGCTAAAAGGGTAGCGCCTAGGAGGGATATATTAGCGCATAGATAGGTTCTAGCGCATAGGACATATTAGGTAGCGCAATGGAAGAAAAGAGTAGCGCATAGACAGAGTCTATTGCATAGGACAGATAGATTAGCGCGTAGGACAAGCAGCCTAGCGCGTGGGTTTGTTTTAGTGCATTGAAGGTCTATTTTAGCGCATCCAAATTTTTTTTGCAGTTTTGACCAAATTTGAAAAGTTGTGTTTTTGTGTGCCTATCGCGTTTTGATGCATTTATCCAAGATGAGTATTTGTATAACTTGTTTTGATGTGCAATTTCCCAAGTTATTTATAGATATCAAGTTGTTGATTTGATCAGAATATGATGTATTTGCGTTGTCTGTTTCAAGTTCAATGTGTATGAAAGCTTGAGTTGTTTTACAAGCCGATATGGGTTGGAAACTTGAGTTGTATTACAAGCTAATATGGGTGGGAAACTTGAGTTGTTTTACAAGTTTATGTGATTGTGGTACTTGAGTTGTTTTACAAGTTTTGATATGGTTTTTGACAACTTGAGTTGTTTTACAAGTTGATATGAAATGATAGGATGTTGAACTTTGATTGTAGATGAGCAAATTGTTTAATGTTTTTGATGTAAGTTTGATTTTGATATCTTTGTGTTGATGTGGAAACTGATATTGGATATGTTTTGTTTGTTGACAGGAGTGATTGGGTATTGTGCAGTCGAGGGAGAGATTCCCGAGACCATGGACGCTGATACCACGTCTGTCACAGGCAGATTTGGATATTATAAAGAGATGTGGATTGACCTCGCTTCTGGATATGCCTCAGTTCACTGTGAACCGGGGACTTTTGATAGCATTGGCAGAGAGGTGGCATAGTGATACGAACACCTTTCATTTTGCCACTGGAGAGATGACAGTGATACCAGAGGATTGCTACCGGATTTTGCGCATTCTTGTGATAGGGGCCATTTTACCTTATGAGCAGTCAGAGGAGGGCGGCACAGAGGCACTGCACCATATATTTCATGATGAGAGTGTTTGTGGCAATGAGATCCCTTGGCAGGAGTTTTTGGATCTGGATTATGCACCGCTGCCATCTGTATTGGCAGGATTCATTGGGAGATTCCTTTGTCCTGATCACAGGTCAAAGAGATTTTCAGTAGGATGGGGGCTGGTCTTGGAGCAGATGGTTACACAGGGCTGGATATTTTCGTGGGTGTCAGCGATGCTGGCCCATCTTTACAAGAGCCTTCATGAGGTAGTATACCTTGGTTACGGGAGTTTGTCAGCTGGCGTGACTCTATTACAGGTATGGTGCTGGGAGCACATCCCAGCAGCGAGGCCATTGGCAGACAAAGATAGGCCTGTAGGTGCAGCATATGCCTATGGATACAGAGGCTTAGTTGTCCAGCGTAAGCTGGGCAAACTAGAGCACTGGAGGAGAGTTTTTGATGATATAGATACGGTCACTCGGAGACCGTATATAGGTTGCGAAGTGTGGGCAAAGGATGGGATAGAGATGCCTTTCATTTTCATGATGAGGTATCTGATTGGGAGGACTCCGTTTGTCATTGAGTGGTTTTTGGTGACCCAAGTTTTGCAGCAGTTCGGGCGGTAGCAGGGGATTCCGCAAGGAGCATGCTTGTATGCACGGAGGCAGCGGGATGTGGCTGATTGGGGGCTGACTATTGATAGTGCCATGGCCATAGAGGAGTTCACAGGGCTGGCAGGACAGATCTGGGACTATGCCCCAGAGATATAGGATGCAGAGATGACTGACGATTTCGCTCGTTTGTTTGCGACGCGGGTAGTAGCGAGGATTTCAGATCCAGAGGAGATGAGGCCAGCCTTTGATTCGGATGGCGAGGAGGGGGGAGATGATGGGGATGATGGAGATGACGGAGATGATGGAGGAGGTAGAGGAGCTAGAGGGAGGTGGGGTGGTAGAGGTGTGGAGAGAGCTGTACGGTAGGGGAGGATTGAGAGAGGGAGAGGAGGATTGGCTATCAGAGCCAAGAGAGAGGGGAGAGTGACGGAGGTGCTAGCGGTAGTGGGGGGTGAGGAGGAGGTGGTGAGACCAACACAGAGGAGGAGGGTAGATATACTCCCACCTCCCGTACCTAGGATAGGCCGAGTGGGAGGGGTGGCGCCAACACAGGTACCGTTGCGGGTTCGAGTGCTAGGGCATGTAGAGGATGCACAGATCCGGACCCTGCAGATTACCGTTCAGTAGATGTAGGCGCAAATTTTGACATATCAGCGACAGATCTCGTAGTTGACCGCTGAGAGAGATACAAAGATAGAGCGGCGGGGTCGAGCAGAGGAGGCTTTGGCAACTGTGCATAGAGCAGCGGTGGGTGGTCCTTTGAGAGACACCCTTAGAGAGCTGACACGGAGAGTCCACGAGGTGGAGTATTACAGGCGGCACTATGAGGCTGCAGTACCCAGAGATCGGCGGGTGGAGAGCTTTGCACAGTCGAGATCGTGTCGATCTCGAACTGCTGGGACACGATCTGAGAGCATTTAATTAATTGATTAAATTAAATCTAAGGTAACATCTCATCACTTTACATAGTAAAAAGTTGGGCTCTTTAACCTAAGCATGCCCCTTTTCATTTTATTCCTCCAATAAATCATTTAATCATAAACCCTAATTATGTCTTGTTTTGACCATTTGGGCCCAATTTTGCATATCAAAACATCTCAAAATCAGCTATAACTTTGGGATGTGCTATAATATCATAATGTCTAACGACCCCAAAAATTTGGTGAAAATTTGGTTGGACCATGGCAGGAATGCACATGGTCCACGACTTTTTTGAAATTTCGGGAGCATAATCCTATGATATGATAATGCTAAACCCCGAAATATTATCACAAAATTAAAATCCTAGGTCGGCCTAAACATGAAATTAAAATCTAAGGTTTCATACTTAAGAGCTCTCTTTCTTCATTTGAAGGGTTCTTCTTCTAAGAATCTAAGAGCAAGTTTTTGAAGTATTAGAGCCTTCTTTGCAGCGAAAGAGTAGATCTTTTAAGTCTTCAACAATATTCAACATTCATCCATCAAACATTCATCAAGCAACATTTTTTCAATTGGGGACTTTTGAAGATGTAGAATAGTAATAGGAGATCACTGTCTGACGATTGGCTTGTACATCTCCATTGGGGTTGGGTATGATTTCATGTTGTTTTCATGTCTTTGCATAAGCTTCATTTGGATTCATATTCATACTTTAGATCACTTTGCATTGTGGATTTAGAGAATTTACTTTGTCAATTATAAGCAATTAGGGTTAACTCTTTAGGGTTGCTCTAGGTTGTTTACTTTCATTCTTAGGATCTTGCATATACACAAGGTTCTTGCACACACATTTTCAGTACATTATCGGCTATTCGTGGAGGTGGAAATCACCAACATGGGGGTTTGACTAAGGAAAAACCCTATATAGCTACCCCAAACCTTTCCTTTTCAGTTGCAAGTGTAGAAATAGGAATCCAGAAGTAGTTACAGATCTCGAATAGGCATCAAAACCACCTAGAAGTCTAAGAAGTGCAAATATCTATCAAGGATAGGGGTGTGATGCCCTGGTCCTACCTAGGATAGTGACGGGATGCCATGGACATTCCCTATATTAGTAGGACTTGGTAGAACAACTGTGAGATTTTTCCAAGATCAAGGGCACAATGAAGAGCACAAAAGAGAGACAAAAGTATGACAAGAACAAACTATATTCTTGTCAATATACAAATGATCAACTGGATCAACCAATACAATGAATATACGCCTGCATATATAGGCAAGGCCAAATGGATATGTGAGCCCATAATCATGACATTTAGCTCAATGAGAAACAAGAGTAGGTAAGAAAAAGTACGGGTAGGTAGGAGAAATAATATAATATTCCACAATAGGTGGATGACCCACCGAATGTGGAGTGTAACAGCAAGATAAAACCACAAAAGGTGGATTTTCTCCTATAAGCTAGATCCCTATGTGCACACTTCCCAAAGTTTCTTATATCCAAACTACATTGAGAAGAATTATCCCAAGTTAACCTAAGTAAAGTGTAACTATATCCTATAAGAATAAATAATTACACTAACACCCCCCTTAAGTGAAATTTAGGGGAATGAAGACTCAAGTCAACAATGCAAGATGGGTCCCAGCAACTAGGCCATGATAGGTGTTAGGTCCTAGAGACAATTGAGAGGGGGGGGTGAATCAGTTTTCAAATAAATTCAAACAAAAAACAACTTAACCAACCTTAATGCTTAATACCGGTAAACAAAACTTTATGTTGGTAGACAGTTTATTAGTTAATTGCAGTACTCGTAAAGATTAATGCATGAAACAGAAAGACAATGACATTCACAACACATAACACCAATATTTGTACGTGGAAACCCTATAAGGAGAAAAACCACAGTGGGAAACCTTACCCACAATCAGATGATACTACTGCAGATAGTATGCGTATACAAATGGGGTCTACACATACAGAAAGGCCAAGCGCCTAGAGCTCACTGCTCAAACTCAAATAGGAGTCACACTGACTACAATTGGATGGTTAAATCCAATAATGATGTACTGCTCAAAATAGCATCTTCATATGTTGGATTCAGTACCGATTTAGTTCTGATATGCCTTCACAAAACCTTGCTTCACCTTCAAATGGTGTTTGTGTGTATAGATTTGCTTCTTCTCGCATATACCTTCTTACAATTCCTTTTCCGAATCACATATTGATCTTACAAATAAGATCTTACATATATACCATAACCTAAGGCCAATTTTAGTAGGTCAACTCTAAAAGATATTACAATAAAATCAATTACAAGTAAATCAATAATCGATGCAATGACCGATTCAACATGTCGGCTTAATGCATTTACAATAACAACAAAATCATCTCCAAAGCACATCGTGCTGATCTGGAATAGATAAGCATGTCGGTGCTTATTCTGGACCTATTTGCCAGTAACAACAAATATGAAAACATGAATATACCAATGAACAAATCTCTAAGACAAAGTTTCCAAATGATGTCTTCAACATAACCAAGTGTTTTCCATGTGGTTCCAAGTGCCAGTGAACAATATATCTTGCTAGTGTATCAGATACTAGTGATTGTGCATAAAGTCACTTGCTTGCCGGTGAACATTGCCAATCCTCCAAAGTGCCAGAGTTGATAAGTGTTAATAGGTGTTGACATCAATGACAAAACCATATCAACATATCCAAAATACCAACAATCTCCCCCTTTGGAATTGATGGCAACAGAAGATGGAAAAAACATGAAAGTACCAAATACCAAAAACCAACAATCTCCCAAAAGAGATCATAACCAGAAATCAAAATTTAGTTACAGAGAGTAATCAATCTCTCCCAAAGTAACAATCTCTCCCCCTGAGAGTAACATGTGTTTTCCTTGTGTTTTTCCATATCAATCTCCCCCCCTTTGACATCAAATGCCAAAGTCAATACAAAAACCAGGTTCAAATACAAAATACCAACCAATTCAATATACCAACTACTCCCCCTGAGAAGTAGCTCTCCTCATCAAACCCGGAGTAAAAGATTTCTCTGTTAATTCTATCGGTTGATGACAAACATCAACTGTCTAAGTCTCTACCAGTGGGGGTATGACCCCAAGGTGTTTTTTGAGATATTGAAAAGTCTCCTTAGGCAAAGGCTTAGTGAAAATATCTGCAATATGCTCTTTAGTATTCACATAAACTAGTTTGACTTCTTTTGCTTCAACATTCTCTTTCATAAAATTCAATTTGATAGAAACATGTTTAGTTTTAGAATGTAGTATCGGATTCTTAGATATATCAATTATTGTTGTGTTATCACAATAGATAGTTATAGGTTCCTTGCATTTTACCTTTATGTCCTTCAACATTTGCTTAAGCCATAAGATGTGCAACTTTTTTTCTTACTCACCTAAGAAATTAATCTGTTTCCAAGAAAAAATGCTCCGTCGTTGGTTCTTTTTCTGTCATCCACATCTCCTACCCAATTTGCATCTGTGTATGCACATAATTCAAAGTTTTCATCTCTAGGATACCATAAGCCAAGATTTGTAGTGCCTTGTAAGTACTGGAAAATCCTTTTTACTGCTGATTCATGATTTTCTCTAGGATTACTCTGAAATCTTGAAACAATACATACTGCATTCATAATATCAGGTCTTGTTTGTTTCAAATATAGTAGGCCTCCAATCATAGATTTGTACCTAGTCGGATTAATAGGTGTAGATTCATCCCTTAGTGATAATTTGTCATTTGTAGTCATAGGTGTGCTTATCGGTTTAGAGTTCTCCATCCTAAATTTCTTTAGTAACTCCTTCAATTACTTGGATTGACTCAAGAATATACCTTTATCATTCTATGAAATCTACAATCCTAAATAGAATTTTATGGCTCCATTCATAGTCATTTCAAATTCTTGCTGCATTTCAATAGAAATGTCTTTACATAGTCCATCTTCTCCTCCAAAGATTATATCATCAACAAAAAATTCTATAACCAAGATGTCATCATTAGTAACTTTATAGTATAAGTTGCTGTCAGTATTACCTTTAGAAAAACCAATCTTCAAAAGATATTTATCCAATCTAGCATACCAAGCTCTTGGAGCTTGCTTCAACCCATACAAAGCTTTCCTTAACCTGCAAACCATATCTTTGTTATCTGTCAAAGAAAATCCATCAAGTTACTCAATGTAAACTTCTTCTTCAAGATCTCCATTCAAAAATGCACATTTAATATCCATTTGATATACTTTGTAGTCCTTGTGTGCTGCAAAAGCCAAGAATAATCTGATTGCCTCAATTCTAGCTATCGGTGCAAAGGTTTCATTATAATCAATTCCTTCTTTCTGAGAATATCCCTTACACACTAGTCTTTCTTTATTTATGATTACCTTACCATCTTCATTAAGTTTGTTTCTGAATGCCCATTTTTTTCCAATTACATTTTTGTCTTTAGGCCGGGGAACTAATGTCCATGTGTTATTCTTTTCAATTTGTTCTAGTTCTTCTTCCATAGCTTTAATCCAGTGCTTATCTTCACATGCCTCGTTAATTGATGATGGTTCAATTTGAGAAATAAGACATTCCTCTTCATTTTCCAGTCTTCCTCTTGTCATAACTCCTTGATACTTGTTCCCAATTATCTAATTTTTAAAGTGATTCAGTCTTACATACCGAGGTGTCTTCGTTTGCTGTTGTTCCTCAGTTATAGTGGAATTTTCAGATGATACCGGTGTAACTAGATATTCATTCTGTACCGGTGGGTTCAATGTAGGTTCATTTGTCAATATTTTTTTTGTCGATTCAGAGTCTATATACCTTGAAGTTCCTCTAAATTGCTCATCAATTTTCACATTTGTACTCTCAACAATTTTCTACAATCTCTTGTTAAAAGATCCATATGCTTTTCTCTTAGATGAATAACCAAGAAATATTCCTTCATCACTTCTAGGATCAAATTTGCCAATATACTCATCTCTCCTAATATAGCATTTACTTGCAAATATTTTGAAATATTTAAGAGTATGAGTAATGCCAAACCATAGTTCATGAGGGGTCTTACTGGTTTCACCTTTGATCTGAACTTTGTTGAATGTATAGACCATTGTGCTTACTACCTCTCTCCAATATACATGTGGTAGATTTACTTTTGATAACATACTTCTAGCTGCATCCAAGATGGTTCTATTTTTCCTTTCTACAACTCCATTCTGATGTGGTGTATGTGGTGCTGATAACTGTCTTCTGATTCCATTCACTTCACATAATGTATTAAATTTCTTAGATGTGAATAAACCTCCTTGATCTGATATCAGACATTTGATTTTCTTGCCAGTTTCATTTTCTACCATCACCTTGAATAGTTTGAACTTCCCAAGTGCTTCTGATTTTTCTCTAAGAAAAGAAACCCAACACATTCTAGAATAGTCATCAACGATTAGCATGAAATATCTATCACCTTGTAAGCTTTTAGTTCTAGTTGGACCACATAAATCAGTGTGAATTAAGTCAAGAGCATTATTGGATTTTTCTGGAATACTTTTAAAAGATGCTCTAACTTGATTTCCAAATTGACATTCCTTACATACTGGATTGTGAGGTTTAACAATCTTAGGTAAATCTCTAACTGCCTTAGTAGTACTAGTTTTCACAATGCAATCAAAATTTACATGACAAAGTCTCTTATGCCATAGCCAAATTTTGTCAATATGTGCAATCATGCATGTCTTTTCACTGTTATTCAAATGAAAGATATTACCTCTAGTTTGATTACTGGTTGCAATTTCCAAACCAGTTCTGTTCATAATTTTACATTTCCCATTCTTGAATTGTAACTGAAATCCTTTCTCAACTAATTGACTAACACTCAAAAGATTATGCTTTAAACCTTCAACATAGTAAACATTGTCAGTATTATGCTTACCATCAAGAGATATAGAACCTTTTCCTTTGATCAAACAAGCTTTATCATCTCCAAATCTTACCAGACCTCCATTATATCCTTGAAAGTTCAAGAATTTAGTTTTGTCACCAGTCATATGATGTGAGCATCCTGAATCAATGATCCATTCATCCTTAACTTCAACTTTAGCTACTAGGGCCCACTCTACTAGTTGAACAGTAGGTGTTAGTTGATCTTCTGTTATAGCAACAAAAACCCATCCATTGTCTGTCGGATCCTCATCAGAATCATCAGTGACTCCTTCATCAACAAGGTAACAAGATTTGTCTTTATTCTTTTTAAATATGTATCTCTGATATTTAGGGTTAGGCTTGTATGTTCTTCTAGCTTCTTCTCTTAATCTAGTATGTCTATCAGGTCATCTTGAAGCCATATGACCAATCTTATTATAGTTAAAACATTTAAAGGGTTCTTTACCTTCATACTTACTTCCAACTGGACCTTTAGGCATTTTCCTTGCAAATAGTGCTTCAAGTTCTTCATTTTCTCTCCTCCTTTCCTCAAGTTCTCTTGCATAAAAGGCTTTCCAATCAGATTTGTCAAATGATGGTGAGATGATGTTGATGCCTTAAAAGCTAAATCTATCCTTATAGTAGCAATAGGACTAAATTCCTCAATTTCAAAAGCTGAAAGTTTTCCAATCAATGTTTCCCTGTTACTGGTGTATTAGGCATAGTTCTTAACTCATTTATAGTAGTAACTTTCATTTTGTATGCCGGTGGCAATCCTCTTAAAACTTTTGAAACAAATTAATCTTCACTTAAGGTTCCTCCACAACATTTAATACCCAAAACAATTTCATTTACTCTTTCCATAAAAGCAGAAATCCTTTCATCTTCTTCCATTTTTAGATTTTCATACCTGACCCAGAAGCTTTCAAGTTTTGCAATTTTGACTATGGAATCTCCTTCATTCAATGTTTCCAAATGGTCCCAAATAGATTTAGCAGTAGATCTACCTAATAATCCCATGATTTGTTGATCTGATAATGCGCTCAAAAGTGGTTCTCTTGCTTTGCAATCATTTTCCTCATCTTTTCCTAAGGTAGGTGGATTAGGTTGACTTTGAGTAGGAGCAATATAGCCATTCTTTGTAACATCCCAGATGTCCTTTCCAATGTAATTTAGATGTGTCTCCATCTTGATCTTCCATATGCCATAGTTGGTTCCATCAAGTTTAGTTTTGTCCTTCTTGAAATAGTTTGTAGATATTGGATCTCCTCAAGTTGTTAAACTTCTGCAAAAAGAGGACTAAGATTTGATACCAATTGTTAGGTCCTGGAGACAACTGAGAGGGGGGGGGGGGTGAATTAGCTTAACCAACCTTAATGCTTAATACCGGTAAACCAAACTTTATGTCAGTAGATAGTTTATCAGTTGATTGCAGTACCGATAAAGATTAATGCATGAAATAGAAAGACAATAACATCCAAAACACATAACACCAATATTTTTATGTGGAAACCCTGTAAGGGGAAAAACCATGGTGGGAGACCTTACCCACAATCAAATGATACTACTGTAGATAGTATGTGTTTACAAATATGGTCTGCACATGCAGAAAGGCCAAGCACCAAGAGCTCACTGCTCAAACACAAATAGGAGTCACACTGACTACAATTGGATGGTTAAATCCAATAATGTTGTACTGCTCAAAATAGCATCTTCATATGCTGGATTCAGTACCAGTTCAGTTCTGACATGCCTTCACAAAACCTTACTTATTCTTGCATATACCTTCTTACAATTCCTTTTCCCAATTGCATATCGATCTTACAAATAAGATCTTACATATATACCATAACCTAAGACCAATTTTAGTAGGTCTGCTCTAAAAGATATTGCAATAAAATCAATTACAAGTAAATCAATAACCGATGCAATGTCCGATTCAACATGTCGACTTAATGCATTTACAATAACAACAAAATCATCTCCAAATCATGTCGTGCTGATCTAGAATAGATAAGCATGTCGGTGCTTATTTTGGACCTATTTGCCGGCAACAACAAATATGCAAACACAAATATACCAATGAAGAAATCTCCAAGATAAAGTGTCCAAAGAATGTCTTCGACATAACCAAGTGTTTTCCATGGCATTCCAAGTGCCGATGAACAATATATCCTACTGATGTACCAAATACCGGTGACTGTGCATAAAGTCACTTGCTTGCCGGTGAACATTGCCAATGCTCCAAAGTGCCAGAGTTGATAAGTGTTAATAGGTGTTGACATCAATGACAAAACCATATCAACATATCCAAAATACCAATAATAGGTACCCATGTACAATATGAAAATGCAAGCAAACCTATGCAATGCAATCTCTCACAAATGGAGAAAGGAAGAAAATCCGGTGGGAAAAACCTCCCCCCAGAAGAGAGATAAATGTACAAAAGACTCTGAAAGAAGAAAGACAAAACCTGAAAGAGAAAAAAGTCCCCCCATAAGAGAGGAAGGAGAAGTGACCTGACCCCCCTAATGAGACATCTTGCACTCCCAAGAGAGCTCACAATTGCTGTAACTTACTCTCAGTGAAGGGTTTGGTGAATATATATGCAACCCACTCCATTGTAGGACAATACTACAAATCAATGACCTACTCCTAAATTAGATCTCAAATCTAGTGCATATGAATCTCAATGTGTTTGGTCCGTTGATTTTGAACTGGGTTCTTCAAGATTGCGATAGCACTCTAATTATCACAATGTAGGACTACCGGTCATGGAGTGGAGAACCCAAACTCTGTGAGAATATGCTGAAGCCAAATAGTCTCAGTCACTGTGTTAACAGCCCCTCGATACTCAACCTCAGTCAAAGAGAAAGTAATAACATGCTGCTTTTTGCTCTGCCAACAAATAGGGCCTAAACCAAGGTGGAAGTTGTAACCAGAAGTAGACTTATGATCATCAAGATCACCAACCCAATCAGAGTCTGTGTAACCAACCAAGAGAAGTCATGTGCCTACTGCATAGTGAATTCCATAATGATGTGTACCTTGGATGTAGTGTAAGATGCGTTTGGTAGCTTTCCAATGAAGCTCATTTGGTTCCTTTATGAAGCAAGAAACCAAGCCAACTATAAATGAAATGTCAGGGCATGTGTGAGTCAAGTAGATGAGACTACCCACAAGCTGACGATATAATGTGGCATCAACAAGTAGAGAAGATCACATAGCCTCAAGCTTGACTCCTAAAAGAAAGGGAGTCAATGTAGGCTTACAATCAGCAATATGAAAGCGTGCAAGTAGATCAAGAGCATACTTGGGTTGGGTTGTGAAAGTGTAATCCTGGAAGGTGATTGTGAAATCTCTATCCTGAGAAAGTAGTGCAAAAGACCTAAGTCAATCATAGCAATTATGTCATGCAAAGAAGATTTGGCATTGCTAATGATGGATGTTGTACTCCCTGTAATGATCAAGTCATCAACATAGAGCACAAGTATCAAGTGTGAGTCATCCTATTGGAAAATGTAGACATTCAGATAAAAATGACACCTGGTGAACCTTACTGAGAGAAGAAAGGAATCCATCTTGGCGTACCAAGCCCTAGGGGCCTTCTTAAGGCTGTAAAGAGATTTCCTCAGTCTGCAAACCAAAGATGAATCCTAGATGAAACCTTGTTGTTGCTCCATATATATCTTCCCATCAAGATCCCCATGAAGAATTTTTTTTTTCACATCCATCTGATGTACAACCCAACCATGAGCTGCAACAATAGCAAGTGTCAAGCTAATGGAGTTCATCTTGGCTATGGGCACAAAGGTCTCAATATAGTCAACACCTGGAACCTGAGAGAAACCTTTCACAACAAATTGAGCCTTATATTTATCCACACTACCATCCACTACAAACTTGGTTTTATAGAACCACTTATGTCGAACCATCTTTCTCCCTTTAGGGAGAGGGACTAACTCCCATGTGTTGTTCCTCATCAAAGAAATATACTCTTCCTCTATAGCTTGGTCCCACTCAGGAACCAAGCTGATGCTTCCTGAAATGTCTATGGATTGGAAGTGATAGAAATGTATGCATGTGGAAGGTCCTAATGTTGTGATCGAGTCCTCAGTTTATCTGATGGATCCCCAACAAGAGAACCTGCTGAATCAAGTTTCTGTCAAGCCCAATGAGCTCTAGGTGGAGGTGGAGAATGAGGCTCCTCAACTACAAGTGGACCCTGCGGAGGTGTAACCCTGCGAGTCAGATTTGAAGGAGTCTCACCATTTGAATCAATCTGATCACTATCCATAATGAAGGAAGGTAGAGGAGGAAGAGAGGATAAGCTAGGAGAGCTTTCCTCAAAATGAACACTCCTCTCAATAAACACCTCATGTGTCTTAGGATCCATCAATTGATATTCCTTAATACCCTCAGGATAGCTAATAAAAATACAAGACCTACTCTGAGGTTCCAATGGCTTCCATTTTTGCAGAGGAATGCGAGCCCATGCTGAACACCCAAAGACTCTAAAATGTCTCACAATTGGTTTCCTACCAGCCCAAGCCTCAAAAGGAGTAATACCTGTCAAAGCTTTTTGAGGAACCCAATTTTGGATGTGTGTGGCACAACTGATAGCCTCTGCCCAAAAGGCAGGATCAAGAGAATGTGCTTGTATCATACAACTAGCCATTTATTTGAGAGTTCTATTCTTGCATTCTACAACTCCATTCTGCTATGGAGTGTAGGCAACTGAATGTTGAAGATCAATCCCCTCAAATGTACAAAAATCTTCAACTCTTTTGTTCACATATTCCCTTTCTACATATGTGCGAAGAATCTTGACCACTTTCCCCGATTGCCTCTCCACATGAGCCTTGAAGTCTATAAATTTGTCAAACACTTCACTCTTATGAATAAGAAAATAGACCCAAGTGAAGCTGGAGTAATCATGAATGAAGGTGAGGACATAGTAGTCCCTACTAAATGAAGGTGATAGAAATAGACCTGCTACATCACTGTGAACAAGCTGAAGAACTTACCAAAGCTCTCTAAGCTTTCCCCTTCTCAACCTTCTCCTCGAGATGCTTTCTCATGGAACATCCTGAACATACACCCTCTAAAAAATTGATTCTAGGTAGACCTATGACCATGTCTTTAGTGCTAAGCTACTGAAGATAGCGGTAGTTGAGGTGACCAAACTGCTCATGCCATAGCTTACTTTCTAAATTTAAATGAGTAAGCAAGGCCCTCAAAGGAGAACTTGGCACAAAGTGGGAGAATGAATAAATTATTGAGTTGTCATTGACTTGTCCCACTGCTACCAAGGCATCATTAACAAGTTCCTTTACCACAACTGAATCAGGTGTAAAATCAACCTTTTTCCCATTTCCATAGTGAGTGATTTGGTAGATAAAGAGAAGATTGGTAGACAAGTTAGGAACATAAAGAACATTCTCAAATGTTCCATCATCCATGTCAACCGAACCTTTCCCTTGAACCTCAACTTGTGTATCATCTCCTATGTAAATGTGAGGTACCTTTGATGGCTCCAATGAAGAAAACTGCTCCTATGTAGAACCCATGTCCATTGTTGTGAAGAACCTGTTTTAGCCACAAATGCTTTTCATTTTCCCTTAGATTGTGAGGAAGTGGAAGGAGATGAATCCTTCTTGTTTTAGGTGGATGGCTAATTGATGTTGTTCTTCTTAACAAGATTTGTCAACTCATCAACTTGCTTGGTGTGGCATCGATGCTCATCATGACCATACTTCCCGCAATAAGCACAAGTTGGTTTATCCTTCTTAGCTGGAGTCCCCTTGTTGGAAGAGGATGAAAAATCACCTTGCAATGGAGAGGATGATTGTCCTTTTTCCTATTGTGGATTTGACTTAGATTGCTTCTTCTTCTTGTTGGAATATTTTCTTCGACTCCCTTGATTAGCCACCAAAGCCTTGGCTTTTGAAGACTTGATAATCCCCATGTTCAACAACTTAGATTGTTCCAACATCAACATTTCTATGAAAGAATCAATTGAAGGCATAGTGTAGGAACTCCCTACTGTCAAACGATGAGTTTGGAAGCTAGAAACAAATGTTGCATATTTGGGTGAAAGCTTGTCTAACAAGTTGAATATCAACTGAGCATCCTTTTTGTCAATTCCACAATCCTTAACCTTTTCTCTTAGCTCATTTTCTTTGGTGACATAATCTTGGATTGTATCAAAACTATTGGGATTCAAGTTGGTGAGCTTATTATCAATCTTGTAGCCTTTGATTTCATCAACTTGACCATACAATTTTTGAAAGATGTCCCAAGCCTCTTTGATTGTAGAACACTTCTCAATATTAAAAATGAGGTCATTTGATACATACTTATGCAAAGTTCCAAGAGCCATGCAATTTTTAGGGAGCCATTCTTACTGAGCATTAGGATTAGCCTTAAGATCTTGTAGTGTTTCTATTATTCCATCTATGTAATGCATGAGTTCTTTTTCCATTAGTTTTCTCCATGCTTTAATTTTCCAAGATGCATAATTATGAGGAGTTAAAGGTGGAAATTTATGAGGACTCATAGCAATAAAAATGAAAGAGCACAAGGAAAGAGAGGCACAATCACACAAGACACCCTCCCTCTGATTTCAGACATAGGTACACCTCTGATTTTCCCTTTTGATTTGTAGTTTTTAGTAATGTATCAATTGCATTCTCGGATTAGGATTGGCTTGCTTACTTGCTTTCTAGGTTAGATTGCATTTTGCATCATTCCTCTATCTCATTTATAACAAAGGAATAGAAAACCTAAGAGGTAATCCATGACTCTCTCTTTCTCATAAGAAGTAGCTGACGTGTATTACCTCCCTAGGCTCTTTCGTATTCCATGAGTGTGTATGAGAGTGGGATCAGGGTTTCCATACTTAGTCTCACTTTTTCCCCTGCACATCTTTGGTGAACCTGACATGAAATCAATTTCATTTGCATTGCATTGCATTATTATATCTAGATCTAGTTTATTTCATTTGATTTCAAAACATAAAAGAAAACAAGAAAAAGAAAAAAAGAGATAGGTTTCTTTCATTTTCCTTGCAATGTGTGTTTAAGTTTCATGCAATTTTCATTTCAAAATGTCAGATTTCTATTTACAAGATTTTAATGCTTTTGATGATGTATGCAATTTTGTTGATTACGAGTTTAGTAAGGATGAATTAGATTAAGCTCTAGACGAGTTTTTGAAACCTAAGCCTTCTAACCCTCATTTTGCCAAAAATTAATCAACCTTGTTACTATGTCATTTTGTGGTGATGAGAAAGATAAGTTGAATGATTCCTCTCATGGGTACATTCCTATCAGCTCCTCCACTAAAGCTAGCAACATAGTTGATTCCCATGATTCCCTCTATAATGTTATGTCTCCTTTTGAATCCAAAGATAAGCCTTTCAATCACTATGACCATGCTTTATTGGATGAATCCCTTGATGACTTTATGTCTTTGCCTAAACTTTCAAATAAGAATAATGTATCTAAAAATTTAATCAAGATGATCAATGTGAATGAACATAGCAAACCACTTTTTTTGTTCAAGGTGCTTGTCCTTCTCCAACTTCACCTCTTCCTAATCAACCCCTTTTCATGTTTCAAGGTGGATATGGTCATGAATTCCTTTAGCACTCCAAGCAAACCTATCATTATGGTTCGAGTAAGGAATCTCACTAAGAGTCCTTATAGCTATCCTAGAAAACTAAATAAGGAGAGTTATAATGCAGTTTCACATACCTATAACACGAGAAACAATAGGCAACCTAACCCTCCTCCGGTTGTTCTGACTCCTCTACCTAATGCTCAATTCATTCTTCCTCAAGCACCTCATATTTCATAAACCCTTGGTAAGGAATATGATCTTTTCAAACAAATTAAAGCTACTCCTACCAAGATTTCCCTTTGGGATTTTCTTTAAACTTCCTCAACTCATCATGGAATGTTACAAGATGCCCTGAAAATATTAAATGTCCCACCCATAGAGACATACAATAATATGGATTTTTTGATTCACTCTATTACATCACTTAAGGCTCAGATTGTGTTTACACAAGATGAGTTGCCTTCTAGTGAAATTCAACAACAATATGATCCCTTAATGATTGTGGTTATCATAAATGATAGTGCGATAAAGCAAAAAATTAGTGGACAATGGTTTTTGCCTTAATGTTTGTAGCATTAACCTATTTCATAAGATCAATATTGATACATCTCTTATCAAGCTTGATTCTCTCACTATCCATGGCTTCAGTAATGTTGCTAAATCTTCACTAGGTATCATCACCTTGCCTATTAAGGTAAGTCCTATTACTTTAATGTGGCATGCAAGCTATTCCCTCTACATTGCATAGGCAAATAATATTCATTTACAACAATACAACATACACCTTTTTGGGAGACATGAGATTTCAGGCTTGTTTACAAACATCAAGTTCTAAATCCTCTTCAATCAATTCTTCCCCATCTATCTTAGACCATTCTTCTAAAGATTATACTCTGATTAGTGTGACTAGTTCATAAAACATGTCTCCTATATTTGGATCGATCCTTGATACCTCCTCAAGTGGACCAAAGGTTCTTGAGGAAAAATCTTCTCAACCTGACTCTACGATTGAGAATACATTCTCTCCTGAACAGATTCTTGGAGAAGATGATTGGGGTTCCCTTGATTTCAATCCTTCTTTTTTAGGGGAATACAAAATTCCCCCTAGAGAACCTAAGATCGAAAAGAAGAAATAAGAAGAACCTAAAAAGAAATCTACTTTGTTGGGGCCATTGAGTAATAACTTTGTGGCAGGTTCCCAGATTTCATCTCCCTCAGTTTCTGGTTTAGAGGATTTTGATCCTTCAATTTTTGAAAATCCTCCTTCTTCCTCAGAAATGACCAACCTTTATGGTCCTGGTTTTCACATCCTGGCTAGGTGTTGATATAATGGACATGGATGTGGTGCTCAAGAACAAGGGATCAAGGTTCCCTTGGAAAACAACTTTCGTGATATGACATTTGGGCTTGGTTATGATCCTTTCAAGCATACTAAAGCCTCTAAGAGACCATCTATTAGTGTTAATGTCATTTCTATTTCTCTCTAACTAAAATATCTAGAATATATTGACTTTGACTCTTCTTGTGTCTTTACTTTGGATGTTTTTCTACCGATGATTCCTTAGCTGAATTCTTGGGAGCTTATGAGAACCTTCCTCATTATCACCATAACTACAATTTTCCCTATTGTTTAAATGCAGAAGCTTACTTTGGGAAAGAAAGAAATAATGATGAGATTGTTAAAGAATTTCCTCAATTGAGAGATACTCCTCAACAAAGCAATCTCCTAATAAATGACACCACTAATATCAAGATGGATCCTTGTGTTGAAGATAAGATCATCAAGATAGGGAAATGTCTTGATGAAGAAGAGAAAAAATAATATGTTGAGTTGTTACATGAATTCCCTAAGATATTTTCTTTGATATATTTTGACCTGCTTGGTGTAGATCCTAAGATTTTCACTCATAACATTATCCTAGTTCCTGATGCTAAACCTGTGAAGCAGAAGATTCAAAAGATTTGCCCTAAGGTGGCATTACTTGTTAAAGATGAGATTGAAAAATTGTTGGATGCTAGATTCATTAATCCTATTGATTATTCCCCATGGATTTCAAACATTGTAGCTGTGGCTAAAGATGAAAACAAGATTAGGATGTTTATGGATTTTTTTTGATTTGAATAAGGCCTCTTTAAAGGATGATTTTCCCCTCCCAAATATTGATATGATAGTAGATTTGGTAGAAGGGCATTCTTTACTATCCTTTATGGATGGTTTCTCAAGATATAATCAAATTTTCATCAATCCCCAAGATCAATATAAAACTGCATTCACCACTCCTTGGGGTACGTTTTGTTGGATTGTGATGCCTTTTGGATTGAAAAACATAGGCACAACCTATCAGTATGCTATGACTCTCATCTTTCATGACTATATGCATAAGACCTTAGAATATTACATTGATAATAGCTTAGCCAAATTCGTTCTTTGTACAGATCATGTTAAGGTCCTTCGTCAAATCTTTGAGAGAATTTGTAAGTAAAACATGCATTTGAATCCCCAAAAATGTGTTTTTGGTGTGGATAGTGGAAAAATATAAGGATTCATAGTTTCACATCATGGCGATGAGGTGGATACGAAGAAGATAGGTGCTATTGTTAACATGCCACCTTCTAAGAATGTTTCTCAACTAAAAAGTTTGCAGGGAAAGATCCAAGCTATTTATAGGTTCATCTCTCAACTTGCAGATCGTATCTTTCCCTTCACACAATTTATTAAAAAGAATATAACTTTCCAATGGAATGAGGATTGTTGTCAAGCATTCAAAGACTTAAAGACTTATTTGGCCAATCCTCCCATTCTTCAACGAGCTGGTCCTACTAAGCCTTTCCTTCTATACACCGCCACTTCCCCTCAAGCTCTTGCATCCTTATTGGCACAATATGATAAGGATGGTAGAGAATGATCAGTTTAATCCCCACTCTACTTGATTATGAAGTCCAATATTCTACAATATTAAGACAGTGCCTTACTTTAGTCTTTGCAACCCAAAAGTTGAGGCATTATCTCTTGAATGATGAGATCCATGTTATCAATAAATTTGATCCTCTTAAACATATTTTCTCCAAAACTGATGTTTCTAGACGCTTAGCTTAGTGGGTTATGATGTTGACCAAGTTTGACCTTAAGTTTGTCTCAGAAAAAGCAATAAAGGTTCAAGTGTTGACCGATCACTTAGTTGATGCACCTTCACCCTTCTCACTACCTAATCTAGAGTCTTTTTCTGATCAATACATCCTTTCCATTGAATTTTGTGAGACTTGGGAATTGTACTTTGATGGTTCTAAGTGTTGCATGGGATGGGGGACAGAGGAGGTCTTTATCACATCATCTCAAATTCTTATGTACCAACAAAGACGCATGTTAGTTTCTCAATGTGGGATTCCTTAGCTCTTCCAAGGCAAAAGGATTTGCTTAAAAATGCCTTGTCTAACATCTCTTTGTCAGAAGAGCTTCTTAATGAGCAACCCAAAGTAGTCTTATCCAATGCCCCTCAAGAAAAGAAGGATGAACAAAAAACTCAAAAAGTTAAACCCCCTCCTTTTTATCTGACTTTAATCATAGGTCAACACCTAGTGCATAATTGTATGATTGATTCAAGTGCAAGTAGTTTTGTCATGCCAAAGAAGATATTTGATAAGTTGGGTTTGACATATGAGCCTCTTTCAAAAGGGGTAGTCTAGCTAGATGGGATAGTAGTAAACATAGTAGGTGTGATTAAAATTTGTATCTCATATTGCATGCATGCCCAAACTTCTCAATTCCACAAGATGTCTACATCATAGATCTTCCACCTTACTTTTCTTTATGCTTGTCCAGAGATTTCACAGCCAAGTTGGGTGGGTATTTGTCTTTTGATTGGTCACACATGTTTTTTAGAACAAGATATGGTACCAAAGTGACCATAAAATCAGAATTGTTAGCTAATGATCATATAGAACCATACATCCCAAGTGTTGTTAATGCAAATTTATCTATACAAGAATCTAATGAACAACCTGATATCCCAGATCCAAACACCCCAATAGAAGGGATACCTGATGTAGTATTAGATGAATGGGCAATAGAGAATGATGAAGAAGATCCATTCAAGCATATGGAAGAATAAGAGCTAGGTGTCTACATGATCCATGAAGAAGGTATCGTCGTCCCTAATCTTGAAAAGGGTGACAATCAATTGTCCAATCAGCAGGGTGAACAACAGAACAATGAATTGTGGCAACTCTATTTTGATGGCTCGAGGAGCAAGGTTGGTTCTGGAGGTGGTGTTATGTTAATCTCTCCTGAAGGTAAGAAATACTTTTCAGCCTTTAGACTTTCTTTTAGATGTACTAATAATACAGCTAAATATGAGTCACTTGCACATGGATTGGAATGGGCTAGAAAAAGAAATGTAAAGTGTTTGCAAGTATTTGGGGATAGTGAGCTAGTGGTAAATCAAGTCAGAGGTGCCAATGTGACTAAAAATGATGTCCTTAAAATGTATAAGCATAGGATATGGGACTTAATTGAAGAATTTGATGCTTTCAATCTGATGTCTGTGCCTAGAAATTAGAATAAGGAAGTAGATAAGTTGGTTGCCTTGGGTGCTCAATTTGACATACCAGATGAGGTAAGCAATATTGAAAGACAACAATATGTCAAAATGGTTGTTAGGCCTTCAATTCCAGATAATAGTGTCAATTGGCAAGACTTTGATTCAGATGAACAAATTATTAATTTTCTTATTGAAGAGGCTGAATTTGTAGCTGGTAATCAGCATAAATTTGTAAAGCAATATAAAAATCAGATTCTTTAATTGAAAAGTAATAAGCTACCAAAGGGATTGGTAACCCTTGAGTCAATCTTTAACATTGATGATCAGGTTAGAAAGGAAAAAGGTAGCATGTTGGTTAAAGAGGAGCACTACGAACCTATTGAGATCTTCAGAGATAAGTTATTAAAGCTTGGAAAGGTATGTACAGCTGAAGAGAAACAAGCATTTGTTTTGCTTTGTCAAGAGTTCAATGATGTGTTTGCATGGCAGTATGAAGATTTGAAGGGATTTAACCCCGCATTATCCCAACATACCATAAAGTTGGAAGTTGATGCCAAGCCTGTGAGACAAAAGCAAAGGCCCCTTAATCCAAAACTCGAGCATCTCATGAAGACAAAACTGAACAGGTTGATCCAAGGTAATAGCATCTTTCCTATAAAGCATACATCTTGGGTTTCAAATTTGGTTCCCGTAAGGAAGAAGAATGGTGAGCTTAGACTTTGTGTAGACTTTAGAGATCTTAATAGAGCTTCTCTAAAAGATCATTACCTACTTCCCTCAATGGAGCAGATCTTACAAGTAGTTTCAGGTTTTGATAGATTTTCACTACTTGATGGTTATTCTGGTTATAATCAGATTCTGGTAAAAGAGGATGACCAATTTAAAACTGCCTTTACTAGAAAATGGGGAATAACGACATATAGGAAAATGCCTTTTGTTTTGTCTAATGCAGGAGCAACCTTTTAGAGGGCAATGGATATGGCTTTCCAAGGTCTTATAAATAAATTTGTTTTGGTTTATCTTGATGATGCAACCATTTTTTCAAAGCATGCAGAGGAGCACTTTTCTCACCTAAGTTTTTGAAAGGTGTAGAGAATATGGAGTATCTTTAAATCCCCAAAAGTGCATTTTTGTTGTACACGAGGGTAAGTTGTTGGGCTATATTGTCTCCAAACATGGAATAACCATAAATCCAAAGAGGGTAAGTGCTATTTTAGCTTTTCCTTTACTTGCACATAAGAAAGGCCTTCAAAGCTTTATAGGTAGAATCAATTTTGTAAGAAGATTCATCCCCAATATAGCATTTCTTTTGAAGCCATTGACTAGCATGCTTAAGAAAAATGTTACTTTCAGCTGGTACAAAGAGGCTAAGAATAATTTTGAAGAAATTAAGACTGCCATAGCATCAACGCCTACTTTGATTAATCCAGACTTTGCAAAGGATTTTATATTATATACTTTTGGTACTTTTGATACTATTTCAGCTATGTTGATTCAATAGAATGATGAGGGATTGGAGTAGCCAATAGCATTCTTCAGCCAAGGCCTAGAGGGGTACAAACAAAATTATTCTTTTGTTGAGAAACATGCATTAGCAGTCATTAGAAATCTAAATAAATTTAGACACATGCTTTCAAATAACAAAATTCACCTAATGGTTTCTCATCCTAGTATAAAAGAATTTTTGTTAAATAGAGATCTTAATGACAAAAGAGTTGGTTGGATCACGAAAGTGATGGAGTATGATGTCAATATAAAGGCAACGAAGCTGATTAGAGGTAAGGGATTATGCCAACAACTTGCTGGTAACAACGAAAACATCAAACAAGAGAATGAAGAAGCTATCCTAGTTCATGAAGCTAATGAACCAATTGTTGTAGCAACACCTCCTACAAGTTGGATGCATGAAATGATGTATTTTCTTCAAACTGGTGAGTGTCCTAAAGGCCCGAACAATGCTAAACAAAGATACTATAGACTCCAAGCTATCCCTTATATCATTTTGGATGGAATTTTGTTTAGAAAAGATTTTAATGGTGTATTCTTACGATGCGTAGATTCAGATCAAACTAACAAAATATTAGAGGAATTCCATAATGGACCAGTTGGTGGTAACTTTGCACCATAGACTACAACATTAAAGATCATGAGGGCAAGATATTTTTGGCCTGATTTGCACAAAGATGTATATGCTTGGGTAAGGAAATATAAGAGTTGTGCAGTATTTGCAAGCAAATAGAAGATGGCAGCTTTACCCCTGCAACCTGTTCAAATCGAACAACCATTCATGAAGTGGGGGCTTGATTTTGTCAGAGTCATCAATCCGCCTTCAAGTTCTGGGCATAAATGGATCTTGATAGCCATTGATTACTTTACCAAGTGGACTAAAGTTGTACCCTTAAAGGAGGCAAATGAAAGTGCAGTCCTAAGCTTTTATCTAGACTTAGTAGCAAGGTTTGGTATCCTTGATTCTATTATTTCAGAGAATGCATTATCTTTTGTAGGATTTAAGATTACTGATTGGGTTGTCAAGAACAAAATATTTTTGAGTACTTCATGCAATTATTACCCTTAGGGTAATGGACAAGCTGAGTCTACTAATAATAACTTGATTAGGATAATTAAGAGGACAATAGAAGATAATCAGAGAACTTGGCACACTCAGCTGAAACATGCATTGTGGGCTGATAGAATCACCCCTAAGAGAGCTATAGGTATATCTCCCTATGTTCTCATTTATGGTAAAGAGGCAAGACTCCCAATTTCAGTTAAAATGCCTACACTAACTCTGATTAGAGAGATAGAAATGTTGTAAGAAGAACCCATGCAGGCTAGGTTGGTAGAACTAATGGAGTTGGAGGAGATAAGAAGGCAAGCATTGTTGACTATTGAAAATCATCAAGCTCAGATGAAGAGGAATTTTGATAGGAAGGAAGCTCTGAGAGTTTTCAATGACAGAGATTTGGTTTTTGAAGTGGGATGAATTAAAGAGTAAGCCTGGAAAGCATACTAAATTTGATGTCATATGGGATGGCCCATACATCATTATTGAGAGAAAGCAACATAATGCTTTTCAGCTTTCAATGTTGAATGGTGAAACCCTTCCAATCCCAGTTAATGGGATTCATCTCAAAGCTTTCCTTTGATATTTTATTCAGGTTAATAAGTGCAAATGCACTTTTTATTTTCTATTTTGTTGTTTTGAGTTTCAATAAGTGCTTACGCACAGTTTTGTGGTTCCTGTTTTAGGCAACACCACTTGTTTTTTCCTAGTTTTCCTATTTTGTTTTGTTGTCATGCAACAGAGCAGCTGAATTTTAAGAAGTTTCATTTGGAGCGAGGGCTGAGATGACTCCATAAGCCCAACGTATAAGCCATGACTAGTCTATAGTGTTTAGCAGGCAAACACACCACAGAGGTCACCAAAAATGTTACCAAATTTTTGCACATGCTAAATTTGGTGGCCAAATGAGGCCTTGCTTTCATCCATATTGAAAAGTGTCAAGCAAATCAACAAATATCAGGTCAAATCATTAGCAAGAAACCATATATGCACTATATTTTTAACTTGTTTGCTTCATGTGCAGATACAGGAAAAGTAAGATACAACATGTGGGTTAAAATGTGGCTGCCATGAGGGTAGAGCCCAACATGCTGATGGAGATGGGTGTCACAAAGATAAATAGATCACAAAGATATTCATGCTCCATTCAACTTTCAATAATGGCATGGCTATTAAAACCTTCAGGCAAATTTATTTAGCAAGTGTATCACCAAATCCCCTGCGTGGCTGATGGAAGGTAAAAGAAACTTCAAAACAAATGCAATTGGCCTGTGTAAGGCATTTTTTTTACCTGGGTGCCAAGTTGGGTTTACAAAAGAAATGAACTTTCAAGGGAAAGCATTTATCCCATATTGGCAGTGTGGAGGGACTTTATCGCATTTAAATATAAGAACACATATAACTATAGTGTCAAAGCTTAAGGGCTTTTGACAAGGAGTAGCTCAGCATTGGTGGGTCCCCCGCATGCATGCGTATCTCAAGGTGCCCAAATTTTTCTATAGAAGGGAAAATTAACCAGTGAGCAAGTCAGAAAGATCAGCGGTGATCAAGAAAGATCTGACGGTGGTTGCTATACCATGATAGAAAGATGCACGTCGAATACTCCCCGTGACTTGGCAGCAAAGAATGTGCCGAAAAGAGGTGGTTAAAGGGCATGCAGATGAAGAAAGATTGGATGGTGGAGTGAAATTCCTGGGCTATCCATGATTGTCGTTGTACTGTAGTTGTGAAGTGCCTAGGATGAATACCCTAGCGACTGGGGAGGTGGCTAGCTAGATGTCCAGACAAACCAGAGAATGACTTATCGAACAGACCTTAGCATTGATGGATATCTAAAAGGATTCATTGAAAGCATCGGTTCCATCAAAATAAGGTACATCAAAGAAATCAGAACCAGTTCCGTCGATAAAATAAAAGGGTATCGATGAAACTAAGGTATTGATGAGACATGTGAGAAGTTTGCCAAGGGAGGAAGTTTGACTAAAAGATTAATATCAAATGAACCAAGGCGGGCCCAAGTCCAGTGGTAGGTCCAAGTGGTGAGACAAGCGGATCTCATGAGTGAACCAGTGGCTGACACGTGGTGACACCATGGCATAAGAGAGAGCCGCTCAGAGAGGCTCAAGTTTGAGCAAGTCAGAAAGATCGACAGTGATCAAGAAAGATCTAACAACTATCGCGATGGGAAGATGATTGCTAAATACTCACCGCAACTTGGCGAGGAAGCACGTGTGGAAAAGGTGAGTGACTCAGGTGTTAAGCATTGATAAAGTTTGATCCGATCCAATAGTCATTGTTGTTCCACAATGAAAAGATGATCGCACATTAGTCATCGCAGATCAGCAAGTGATGATGTGGCGGTTAAGGTGGCGCCCATTTGAATCCAAAGGCGAGTCAAATTATAACAGGTGGCAAGGGTCTATAGATGAGTGACTCAAAAGTGGGCCCATTTTGAAGGTTAAAGTGGTTAAAAAGAGAACAAGGACTGCTGACGGCTTGTTGCTATACCGCAATGAAAAGGTGCCTGAAGGTTAATCCTCGCGACATAGTGACAAGCTGTCAGCAGTATCGGTCGTTGAATGTTAATCTATCATGTGCTGATGGTTAATGTAGGTGATTAAGTCAAATGGTTAAGTAACTGATAATGTCTAGGTGGACTCAATGCGAAATGAGAAGTCATCAAGTAGTTTGGGGTCTGATTTAAGCTTGAGAGCAAGTTTGCATGAGTTCTTCTCATGATTTTGAGCCTATTTTGGTGGCTTTTTATTTCCACTCAAGGATCAGTTTTCAAAAAAGATATTTTCAGTGGGAGTTCATCTTGATTCATTTTGGAGTCATCTTTCCTCTACCTTTTGGAAGGTTTTTGTATAAAGTGAAAAAGTTTTATCTTTCTAAAAAAAGGTTCTTGATCATTCCCTTGCTAGTTTTAGCAGAGAATACATTCTTGTAGCTCCTATGCAGTTTTATGATAGGATACTGAATAAAATTATCAGCTCATGCCTTATATCTTTGGAGTTCATTTTCTCATTCATGATTGAGAGTTAGTTTATTGTGTTATTGTGTTCATAACCTTTAAATTTTCTCTCTCATTTGTAAGTCACAAGTTGTGCATTGTGATAAATTGGTTCATTTGGCTGATTGTGAAAGTTTTATTTCCTTTCAATTTCTTGAAGATTAAATCCTTTGCATGAAATATTTATGTGCTATGAACCAAAAGTCTATTTGTGTAGATTGGTGGTTTTAGGAGTGTATTTCTATCATTTTGAGATATCTTATTGATGCTTCACCCTAGTTTAGCATTTGCAAATTCTTTCTAGTTTCATTTTTTTAGTTCCTATCCCTTTTCTTGGTAAAGAATTTAGAGTTATTCACAGGGATCCAGCCCTTCATTTGGAGGTTAATTCTCACTCTAGGCAACCCATAGGCCTAAGAATTATCCCATGTATCACCAAGTTGCTTATGTTTTCATCTTGTGCATTACGGGTGCAATTTCAGTGACAACATATGTGCATGCCCTTCTTGTAATATTTATTCAATTGGCCATTGGATAGAAATTGTGGGTCTCCAATCCCACCGTGGGTTTTCCTCTTTGAGGTTTTCCATGTATATATATGTGTTATGGTGTTGATTCATGTGGTTGCATTAATATTACTTATTGTTACTTACTATTATGCATACTAGTTAATAAGTGGATTTCTAAATAAGGCTAAAAATATTATAACTGATAGAACACTGATTCACCCCCCTCTCAATGTTCTTGGATTCCAACAGTAAATACTTTTTAAGAAGTGACACATGGAAAACATCATGCATTCGGCTTAGCTGGGTAGGTAAGGCCAACCAGATACAACTGGATTAATCTTTTCCAATATTTCAAAAGGTCCAACATATCGTGGTGCTAGATTAGTCTTTTTCCCAAACTTTAGAAAACTCTTGTGTGGTTTGACCCTTAGGAAGATGTTAGTTAAGATGAGAGGGGGGGGTGAATCATAAAAACTCACAATACAATATATTCACTAGATTCAACCTCAGTAACCTTATTGATATGCAACTACGACTGTAGATCATTTAATACTCATAAACATATACACTTAAAACATCATAACACATTTAACACCAGATTTAACGTGGAAACCCAAATAGGGAAAAACCACTATGGGATTTGGACCTGCTAAGAAATATACCCTTCTAGAGTATGCTCGGTTAAAAGCCAATTCTGTTACAGATTACAAAAACACATTGCTAGATGTGACCCGGTTAAGGGATTTCCCTCAGACTTGTTAAAGTCTTGCACTTTGTTAGAAGTGACCTTGTTAAATGATTTCAAACACTCATTTAGAATGTTACCTTGCTAGAGGGTTTACAAATAAGACTGTTAAGTCCACTCGGTTAAGAGATTTCCTGTCACTTACAAAATAAATAATAGTAATAAAATATATCTGCAACTTCACATCTAAAATGCTAAAGCAGATTCTATGTGGTCAAAACAATCTTGTCATAAGACTTATCTTGCTTCTTGCTAGGCTTCTCAATCTATTCTTCAATCAGATCTTCAATCTTCTATGCTCGGTGATCACTACTATAGTGTCACTATTCTTCTATTTTGCCCGCATGCATTGTTCATCAATAGTTTCTTATTTATGAACAATACCCAACCGCTTAATCTCCTTGATCACATCTCCCATGATCAATCTTATCCATCAAATCTTCAAATGTGACTAGGTTCATTGTATCCTTTGATCTGAAAATGTTTTACCTTGGCTTGGAACTTGTGCTAGGTTATGACCATTCAATCTGCACTGTAGATCTATCTCTTGTATTTTTGATGTTGTAGATCCTCAACAAACTTCTTGCATGACATACCAATAATCTAATCAACTCCAGCTCATTGGTATTCTACATTTAATAATGTATTTATCCATCCAATGCATTCTATTATTACTCGGTAGATATTCTGCCTTCTTTAACTGATAGTGATAACCTTAGGGTTTATCGACTAGCATCTTGCTTGGTAACATAGAACAGTATCAAGCCTTAACTAATTCTATAGCTTGAAATCTTTTCTCCTTCTTGTTCAATCTTTGAATACTCATATATAGGATATCAAAACAACATAATCTCATCACTATCTAACTCGGTAATAGTTACCCATTAATTAACGTATTATTCCCCTTTTATTTTCACATTCATTCTGTGTCTCTTACCGACATCTTTATACTTATCAAAACATACTCATTAAGATATGGCAACATCATACTGAATCAGAAAATCAATTGCTTGACATCAATGAAAAATAATATTATTAAGATAGTAATCATCTTTTCTCAATTATATCAACACTCCAACAACCTTCTCAATATCCTCATACCAACAAACTTACTGAGATGCTAACAATCTCCCTTTGTGAAAATGCTAAGAGAAGACTCTTTCACCCACCTCAAATTCCCTTGGTGTCCTTACCTTGTCTGCATAACTTTTTTGTCTATTTGAAGCTTCCTTCAACCTTTGCCTTATTTCCTTAGTTTTCCTTTCCATTTCTTTCAACATTTCTGAAGCAATTATTACTCTATCCTCAAGACTGTCCCAACTCAAAGGTGTTCGACATGGTCTACCATACAATTTTTTAAAAGGTGTCATTCCTAAAGATGTTTGGAAGGTGTTGTTGTAAGTAAACTCTACTAGTGGTAGGCACTCTTCCTATTTCTCTGTTGGTCCATGTAGTACATGTGAAGTAGGTCTTCTACAATCTGATTAGTCCTTTCTATTTGGCCATTAGTTTTAGGATGATATGAAGTACTAAAGTTTAATTGTGTTCCCAAATTTGATTGAAGAGTTGTCCAAAATCTTGAAGTGAATGTAGTATCTCTATGTGATATAATTTTCTCTGGCATGCCATGCAATCTAAATATTTCCTCAACCAAATGCCTTTCCAAAGTAGGTGCATCATCAGTCAAGTTCCCTGGTATAAAGTGTGCCACCTTTGTGAGTTTATCAATTACCACCATTATTGTATCATACCTAGAAGGTGACAAGGGCAACCCTTGCATAAAGTCCATACTAATAACTAGCTAAATCTAATGAGGTACATCGTGTAAGTTTAATAGTCCATCTAGATGTCTATGTTCTTCCTTTACCTTTTGACACTACAAACATATAGCCACATATTGAACCGCATCATTATTCTTCCCTTGCCAAAAGTTTAGCTTCTTTAGATCTGCATAAAATTTATTAACCCATGGATGCCCTGAATAAGATGTATTATGGGCCTCAAATAAGAATACCTTTCTTAAGTCCCCTAAAATTGGAATATAGCTTATGTTGTTGTATCTTATCAATCGTTCTTCATGTAGTGTGTACACTTCAACCTTAGGATCTGTTGGATTATATTATAAAGTTAATTTAACTTGCTATACATTTTGGTGAACCCAACATATCTTATTCTTACTTCAAATTTTTATATAGTTAATGCATTCACAATTACATTCATTTCATAGTTTCATTTAAAAGAAAAATACAAAAAAAATATTGTTTTATGCATTTTGTGTGTTTATATGTTTTATTACATTAGATCATTTCATTGCAGTAGTTATCATTTCTTTTCAAAAATTTCGCTTTACTCTTTACAAGACTATTGTGTCTTTGATTATTCATTTGCATATGATGACTATCCTTTCAAAAAAGTATATAGTAGAGAAGAACTTGAGGAGGCTCTTGATGATTTCCTTTATCCTAAGCCCTCATCTTCTAAACCATCCTCTTACTAAAGGTTAATCAACATAATGCATATTCTATTTAGTAGTGATGACCTTGAGATGTTGGATGAAACTCTTGATGACTTCACCTTTACCTCTAAATAATCCTCTAAATCTCCACAAACTCACAAGGATATTATCATGCATGACAATATGCTTTATGAACCTTTACCTTCTATCAATCCTATCTATGAAGAAGCTTTTGTCATAAAATAAGTTGATATGTTTGAAAATCCTCTTCATCAAGCTTTATCTTCTAGAGATGAGGCCCTAATAAACCATGATAATTCATATCCTAAATCTTCTCTTGTTCATGAGGATAATTTGGTACAAGAAGATATTATTAACACCTCTTTTACAAATCTTCCTCTTAATGATAAGGTTTTGAAAATTGATGTTGATATTTCTCCTAAAATGTGTCTCTCCCATAAGGATATCATAAACATCTTCCTTAATATTCCTATACCTTCCATACATGACACCTCTCCTAGAGAATAAGTGTTGATGGACATTGCTAGTCCTTCTCTCCAAGTTTGTCCTATCCATAATGACACCTTTGAGCAAGAAGATGAAATTATTATCACCTTCCTTGATGCTCTTCCTCCTAAAGAGGAATTCTTGGAGAACAAAAGAGATTAATCAAGTCAATACCATTCATGTTTCTAGTTATGAGGATCCTAAACCCAATACACCTCCCACTATCCTAAAAGTTGCAAAATACATGTGTGAAAGAGGTGACACGGAATGACAACTAGAATAAAATTATGGTTCTAAAATACATCATACATTCAATGTTTGTGTCAAAAAAAATCACAATGTTCTTCTCACTTCCCTTCTTCCCCCCCCTCATCCTAAGAAAAATGTTGATAAGGATCCTAATCTTGTTGAAAAACTCTATGAAATATTAGCTAAGATTTCCATTTTGGACTTGATTCAAATTTTGCCTTCATATTATAAGTTGATTCAAAAGCCTTACATACGTTGGTTCCACATCCCTATTCTAAACCAAATGATAATACATTCTCACAAGATGAAATGCCTTCTATAGAGGTTAAAAATAGAGATCCCCTTATGATTACTCCTCAAATATATGAACAAAAAATAAGAGGTACCTTAATTGATAATGGGTCAAGACTTATTATTTTTTGTGTTGACTTAGTAGATAAGATAAATTTGGATTATTATCCTATTCAACCTGATCCTCTTTGTGTTCATGGCTTTGATAATTTTCCTAGAGAGTCCCTTGGTATAGCCATATTAACTATCAAAGGAATTGTAACTTTACCTAATCCTATTCATGTCACACACAACCATCTTAATTATAACATTATTCTAGGTAGGTCATGGATTCATTCTATGAAATCATCACACAATCAAATTCATGTGTAACAATTTACTTCACATAATCAACGATAATCCTAATCCTTATAATTTCATTCATGATGAAGTAGAATGCATTTTTAACTTTAATACTATGGTTCCTTAAACAACACAATCTCTTGTCAATGATTCTTCCTTAACAAGAAATTGGAGCACATTAGACTTTACACATTCCTTCAATGGGTGTAAGATCCCTCAATATAAAAATGAAGCCTTGAAGGATCCTTGTGTGTCATTTATCCAAACTTATTCTAAATCAATTCCATCGATGCTTCCAACACATGTATTGATGATGATGGTGGCTCTTTAGATTTTGAAACTAAGAGTAAACTCTCTCCTCTATACATTTGAAAATCTATGAATAGACATATTAGACATGGTTTAGGATATGTACAAAAAAGTTTTGATGATTAGGCGAAATCTACCACACACTTTTCCAAAGAAGGTCTAGGCTTCCAAAGTCCATCCCCTCCCCCATTGTCTAATACATATATGTCTTCTTATGACTTCTCATCATGGAAAGAGAGCATTTTGTATGAGCTTGTTAAAGCCAACTTGATTACTCTCCCTCTAAAAAATTAAAGAAACAAACATAAGAAAAATCAACACATTTCTTATTTTTGCAAATATCATCAAATCCATGGCCATTCCACTAATTAATGGCATGATTTAGTAGATAAATTCAACAACTTATTGTAACTGGTATCATTCAAATACTCGATGACAATACATTTGGCTCTTATATTATGTTACAAGGAGAAGCAAGGAAACAAATCATAGAAGGAACAAAAACACAGGAAAAATATGCTCCAAAGGATGAGAGCTCAATAATCTCCAAAAATGTATTGTCAATAATAATCCTTCCTCTTAGAATGAAAAGAAAAAACTTAACCTTTAATAGGTCAAGAAACCCTAAAAGGGAAAAACTAGGTTTGCACATAATAATTAATAAAAGAATTAATTATTATGCACCTAAAGTTTGTTTAATTATTTAAGTTCCCTTTATCTCTTTTACACTTAAGCTAACTTTAGGTGCATAATAATTAATTCTTTTATTAATTATTATGTGCAAACCTAGGTTTTCCCTTTTAGGGTTTCTTGACCTATTAAAGGTTAAGTTCTTTCTTTTCATTGTAAGAAGAAGGATTATTATTGACAATACATTTTTTGAGATTATTGAACTCTCATCTTTTGGAGCATATTTTTCCTGTGTTTTTGTTCCTTCTGTGATTTGCTTCCTTGCTTCTCCTTGTAAATGGTTTTTCAGCTTGCAGAGATCATTTGGGCTCCTATGGTGTTGTATTTTTTGAACTCCTACATAGTATGAGAGCTTCAGATATGCAGCTATATGTTCTTGTTTTAAGAATTTTTGTATTGCAAGTAGATCTAGGGTTTCAGAAAGTTTTTTTATGCACCTAGGTATAGGGTTTTTTTTTCTAAGCACTTTGGGCCTAAACAGACCTCACTGTCATGCTCAGAAGGTCCAAAAACCCCTGTAGTCATATAAAATTTGACCTATTTTGGTTCCTGAGCCTCTAGGATTATTTTTTTCTCAGCTCCGACCCCTGCACCACCCGCCGGCCCGGCCCCCGCCGGCACCTCCTTGCGGCCACTACTGTCCCTGCAGCCACAACTGCCCCTACGGCCTCCTCCGCGCTGCAACACCTACAACCTCCCTATGGCCCCCGACCCACCACCTGCTGCTGCTGCAAACCCTGGCCTCTACGCTTCCTCCCCACCAGCACCTTGCTCCCCTCCCAACCCTTAGCGCCACCGCCACCAAGAACCACCACGCTACTCCAGTTCTGGAGCTGCAGCTATCGGAAACCACTCCGGCCACCTCCTGCCACCTGCTACACCGCTAGAACCATCACACAACTCAACAACCACTCGGACACCGCCACCCAGCCACCAGGGAGCCACCATCCTGCCACTAGAGCACCATTCCCTGGCCACCTCCACCCAAATAGCCACCAGACTACCCCTTCCTTTTGTTTTGGGGGGGTGTTTGGTTTTTTGGCCATATCTTGGGCATATAGAGTCATTTTTTTGAAAAAAAATAGGCGTTGGAAAGCTGGTTCTGAGCCAGACCTCGTCATGTTGGTAATTATTTCCAATTTTTCTATTTGACTATGTTTTTTTCCAGTCAAATTGAGGTCTATTTTTTACACTCCGAGAGCCATAGAATGAGCATCCAACCTCCATTTTTTGAAAAGTTTATATTTTTGGAAAGCGTGTGCTATGTACTTTCCAGCAATATGAGTTTTATTTCCAGATTTGGCTCCATGCATATTTTAATCAATTTTTTTCTTTTCAGCACTTTGGTGGATATCTTGGTTGTTTTAGGTCCTGGGATCTCTTCTCTGGGTAGGATGTCTCTATTTTGGTTCTTGTTTCTAATTCCAATCTTCTTATCATTGTAGCTTGTATTTATGCAAAGGCAATGAGATAAAGTGCCATCATGCATTGTTTACTTGGGATCTTGCATATCTTGTACCTTGTTGTACATGCACTATTGATAAAGTGTCATGAAGGGGTTGATGTTTTCTTGTTGTTTGCCATATTCCTTTGTCCAGTGAGTGTTCCTTCCATGACATTCGCCTCATGATGTGTGTCAAGTGACTGTTCCTTCCATGATACCATATGCTTTTCTCAGCACCTTTGATGTTCCTGGTTCTTCATCATGCAGTTCTTGTTAGTTGTTCTTTTTAGTGTACCCGTCTCTCTCCCTCGTCAGCATTATGGGGAGGTTTGTCCTATTGGGTCTAATGCTTTCATGGTTTGATTGATCAGCTCTTTAGGCTTTGGTTTCTCATGCCATATGTATCTTCGAGATCAGTATTTGCCTTGTTTGCCTTCTGATTCGAGTAGTGTCATTTGAGGGCACTCATATAGATTACAGTCTTTTCTACCTGGTCATGTTCTATTTCAGTGGAGGTTCTCCAGATCAGCAGTTATTCTTCGACAGAGTTTGCAGGTTTTTCATGCTTCAGTGGTATTCTTTTCCGTCTCTTTTTGGAGTAGAGTTTTGTTCCCATGTGGTTTTCTCTATTTCTCCAGTTTATAGAGATTTCATTGTATTTGGGTACCTGATCAGGCCTTGTTGCCGGGACACATCTTTATTGCTTTCAGTAGTTGTTCTAGGTTTTAGCTTCTCCGTAAGTCTAGCTTAAGGGGGGTGTTAGAGTATTCGGGTATTTACTTGATTAATTAAACAATATTTGTTTAATTATTTAAGTTCCCTTTATCTCTTTTACACTTAAGCTAACTTTAGGTGCATAATAATTAATTCTTTTATTAATTATTATGTGCAAACCTAGGTTTTCCCTTTGAGGGTTTCTTGACCTATTAAAGGTTAGGTTCTTTATTCTCATTGTAAGAAGAAGGATTATTATTGACAATGCATTTTTGGAGATTATTGAGCTCTCATCTTTTGGAGCATATTTTTCCTGTGTTTTTGTTCCTTCTGTGATTTGCTTCCTTGCTTCTCCTTGTAATAGGTTTTTCAGCTTGCAGAGATCATTTGGGCTCTTGTGGTGTTATATTTTCTCAACTCCAACATATTATTCCTTTTACATAACATTTAAGCTCTTATTATGTTGCTCTGAGCAATTTGTGACATTGCTAACTTATTTGTTGGGGCCTCATTGTAATTTATGGTGGTACAATTTCAAGTACAATGATACTTAGATAGAAACATATTAGCATTGTTATTCCTGTCTTTGTGCTTGGGGGGCAAGAATAGCCTTTCAATTATTCTTTCCAAGGATTTACTTTTCCTTTGTTGAGTTGCATCTTTTCATAACTTGATGTCATTTCTTGCATACAATTATGCTTCATGCAAGTACATGTGTGTTACCTATTTAGGAGCTATTCTTCCTTGAAATGGTTTATCTTTTATGAATAATCTCTCCTTAGTGAAAGTGTGAAATCCTTCACTAAGAATCCAATTTTTCTTAAACATTGGAGAAGGTGTATTCTTAGTCCTCTTCTCCTTTGAAATATATCATCTTTATTAAGGATCTCCTCTAGTCTTAGAGGTACGTATATTTATGCAAAGATATCTTCCTCCTTTCTCAATCATTTATACCTCAAAAGCATCTATATCATCCTTTCAAATATATCATCCTTATTAAGGATCTCCTCTGGTCTTAGAGGTACGTATATTTATGCAAAGATATCTTCCTCCTTTCTCAATCATTTATCCCTTTATATTTGTTGCAAGATATCTCTTTTATAATTATCTCTTCATTTCTTAAATAAATGAAGCCTATTTAGGCATCTTTTTTCCAAGTTTGGAATGCATGCATTGTTCCTTAATGGATGTCTCCTTGGGGATGAAGGTGTGTATCCTTGTTTCTATATTCCTTAAGGCATCAACACAGTGTCATTTTGACATCTATAGGGGGGCATATATCACGCCCTCTTTGATTCGAGTTGTGTATTTTATTGCATAATATATTGCTTGGTTGACCTTATGGCATGTCTTATATTGGATGTACATTCTTGAAACTAGACCTAACTAGATTATACGAGATGTTTCATTTTCAAAACTAGACATAGTCCTTTTGTATGTCTTATATAGGTTGTTGCATGCTCAAAACTAGACCAAGTTCTTAGACAAGATGCTTAACTCCTAGAACCAAATGACATTTTAGCAAGATGAGTGTAACTAACATTACATAGCTTACAAGACTATTTTGACTCTTCCTTCCTACATGGATCACCTAGAATAACACAACTTGTGTAGAGCCCCTCCCCGATCAAGCTCTGGTTAACGCAGTTGACCATGGTTAACCTTACTAATAAATGCTATAATTCAATAGGATGGGTTATGTTAGACGGATAGATTGGTGAGAAAAGTAATTGAACCAAGTTACAGAATCATTTCACCTTGAGGTGTACATTTTGATGTGTTATGGATACATAACTTTATATGATTCTAGAATAGGATAACTTTGAGATGATGTATGTCATTATTGGATTTGCAGGACTTTACTATGATGATAGAAATAGGAGGCATGTATTATGTGTGGATCAAAATTATGAGGATTATGATAATTACTTATGTGGATTTATTTTGATATAAGAAATATTCATTTGCTTAATAGCATTTGTTTGCAGAGTGTTTGATGTGTATTCTTATTCATGTGTTTAATTCTATATGAGGTTATTCGGAATTACTAATGTGTAATTGAGATGCGTAGGAAAATTATCCATGTGACCATGGAAACATTATGGAGAACCAAACCTAGACCTATGTACGTTCGTAAAACCAAGGGTTGTCTATTTGGAGAGACAACACCCCGTATGTATCGTATTTTATTTATGAAAGTAAATGTTGCATGTATGTTAAATTGAATTATTATTTTGTGTAAATCCAACAAGAGACAAATTTCATGTGTAATTTTGTAATGTATTTTATTGTGTCACTTGACACGTGTTGATTTATGTCTTGATTTTTGACTTGTCTCTTGGAGGGAGTTGTTTCAACCATAGCCTTTTCAAACATTTGAATGTGGTTCAAAATTTTCCTTGGGTAGATAGTCTTTGGAGTGGTCAACTCATCTTTGACCCGAAAATTAACTTTAGATGGGTTTCTAAGGGGTCAAATGGACTCCTAGGGGTAGTTTAGAGGTGTTTCCTAAAGTCCATAAGGTATACCTATGGGTTAGAAGTATTTTTAGGCATGTGACTACTTCCATTTGACTGTTTAGTCACCTCAAAAAGTGGGTTTCCTAAGGTGAGTGAACATTCAAATTAGAAGGTGCCATCTAGGCTAGATAACCTTCCTTTTTGATGTGAGATCCTTTTTCCCACTTTCTCCTACTTTTTCCTTTTTCAATTTTAAAAACCTGTGAGAACTCTCACTGAGGTCTTTTTAGGCAAAAATGAGAGACTTTGTGGGTAATCACCCACTCTCCATTTTTGGAGATCAGGCAATTTTGAAAAGAATAGGTTTTGGGATAGAATTTTGGCTATGTGTAGAAGGAAGAATTGTGGAATTGGGCTGCTCATCCTCAAACTAGTTCTAGCAAACCTTTGGGCAGATTGAAGGTTAGTTCATCTTCTCCTTTTTGTTTCTTTTTACGTTGCATGTTTATGTTTGAAAAATTGCTTGTATGTAAAAGTTGGTTCTTATATTTTCCTTTGTGAAAATTATTATGTGACCTATTTGTTACTTATTTTATGCATTTTCTTGTGATTTGGGAGTAACCAAGGCCTTCTACTCTTGGAAAATTAGGATGGTCTTGTGGGTGGTAGAAGTTTGACAGCCCTTGAGTGAGAGGCTCTCATTATGAGAGTGAACTCAAGGGGTGTATATGTGACCCTTGCTGCATGGCCTGGTTTATGCATTTGGGGGTCTTAAGGGGAGAAAGTATGACATGAATGCCTTGGGGGGCATAAGGATGTGGGGTTAATGAACTTATGATATATCTTTGTTTGCCATGAGGTGGCTTTGTGATCTACCATTCTTGCAGTCTCCTCGGGGTATTTGGTCCACTACCACCCGTGTTCAAAAACATCACATTTTATGATGAAGTGTAGCCTTGGTTGGGAAAGTGTTTGTTGTATGTTTTTCCCTTGCTTGTTGTGTTTGCATGTGTGTAACCTGTCTAGGGCTTGGTTCTCCAAGCTCGGGGGTGGCTTCTAGTAAGCCTAGGTTGTGAGGTGATCTCTCCATAGTCATAGTCTTGTAATTTATTTGCAGGTTGCTTGGAAAGAAAAGAAAAAGGCAAGCTAGGAGTTGTTGGTTTTACTTGATTTGAAAAAAAAGATTAGGGAATGGGATATATTATATTTTAGTTGCAGCAATGTAAGAAGGGAAAACTATATTTTGTATTTATTTGAAAAAGAAATGTATTCATTTTGTTTAAAGTCCTCATTTAATGGAAATGAGAGACTAGTTGGGGTATCTCACCCATTTGTAATGTTGACTACATTGTATTCTAAAATATGCTTTAAAGAAATGCATTATTCTAATAAGCTATTATTACAAAAATGAAATGTTTATGTTTGGATTAAGTTCCTATAGTTGTTGAAATAATATTTGTTGAATGCATGTTATTTCTAAAAAAAAAAGTTTAGTTTATTTCCTGATGCATATTGAAATAATGGAAAAGTAAGCATATCTATTCTTTTTTTTTTATTACGAAAAAAAAAAAATTAATTTGTCTATTTCTAAGGATTATTTCAAATGATTTCTAGTCTAATATAGTTGTTGTTAAATTTATTAAATTCTGTCACTTTATCTAATTGTAGTAAATAAATCTAGAATTAGTAATTCATCTCTAAAGTTAGCAACTAGGCTGTCAATAGAAAAAGAAATGCTTTATTCAAATCTGTTAGTTTTGAAAACCAACTTTAAGAGATTTAAAAAATATATATATATATATAAACAGTTTGTTTAAAGTAGACAAAAGTAATTTTTGCCTCTATTTCCATGTTGTCCATACTTGGTTAATTTTTGCATAATTTTAGAAAGCAAGAAAATAGACTCATATTTAGTTAAATTTGAAACTAAATCTACCCCTAACTTTATTACACACACACACACACACACACACACACACACACACACACACACACACACACACACACACACACATATACACATATAGATATGTATCAGATATATATATAATTACTTGGATCATCAAGTAATTATATTAATGCCTATTTAGTAGAAGTCGATCTAATTAAGAATTATAATTTGCAACTGTAATAAAAGGGATATTCGATGTGAATTTATTATTGTCTTTATAAAAAAATCATTTTGTTCCATTTGATTATAGGAGTTATCATAATTTGTTATGTTAGGAATATCCTAACTTTGTCACCTAGGAGTTTTATAGAAACCTAAGGCTTTTAGATAAAGTTGTTTTATTCATCGCTCACAATAGAAAAATGTTTTATTATAATTTAAGATTCCGCTTGGAACAACCTGTTAAGTTGTCACATCTAATTAAGCATAGGTTGCATATAATTAAGTGTTTCAAAAAAAAATAATTGTGGTTTGGGTTTTTGCTCAAAAGTTTGGGCATGACAACTTGCTAGCTTGTGGAATCCATGTTTTCTTCTTTCTCTGCCAAAAACCCATAACATAACACACTTTGCTAGTGTTGGATCATGGTTTATTTTGCATTCAATTGGTGTGTCCTTGTTCTCTCTATAATTCCACTTGTGCTCTTGTAATAACACATTAAGAATAATATTAGAGATTGAGACATTTTGATTATTCAGGTCTCTTCAACTACTTGACTTGGAACTTGGTGTTTTAGTACTAACATTGTTTTCATTTGTTTATATTTGAAGGTTACTTGCATGGATTGATTGGATTCTATGCTTGGGGGCTTGGCCATCCCTAAGTATTATCCTATACCTAGTTTTTCTTTCTCTTGGATGCTCTATCTCTTCATTTCTACTTTACTAAGAGTATGATTGTAAGATCATACTTTGCTAAAGTGGGGACTAAATGTAGCATTTTAAATTGTACACTTTTATTAGTGTGTCCAATTTCACACTCTGCTAGCACCTATTTTCGTATTTCCCTTTCCTCTATACATTATATGACTTCCTTAGGTATTTAATTAATAATTTAATTAAACCTAAGTCCCGTCTCATCAATTCACATTTAATAAAATTGGTCCCTTGATCATAGGTATGCCCCTTTTTTATTATTTTATCCTGATTTATTCTTTATCCTACCCCAAATTCAACTTCCAAAATACATCTCACATATCTATGCATTAAAGTTTGAACCACCGAGCCGGATTCAACATTAGAATCCTATTATCTTTCATTTCCCAAAAGATGAAAAATATTATTTGGACTAGGCCGACCTACCATCTTGGTCCCAATATTTTTTCCCTAGACTTTGAGAGGAAAATTTGGTGATCTTATTTAATTCAAATCTCTCTTTGTGTGAAAATATATCAAATATAAGTCAGCCTAAAGGTGATTTTAATTATGAAATCCCTAGCTAAGGCATCTCTCTCAATAAGTTTTCATCATCTTTGATGCAGGATTGCCCTTACACCAAAGAATTTTTGGGTAAGTTTGTTATTGTGTATCTTGATGATATTTTAATTTTCAATAAGATATTGGAGGAGCATTGATGCATATTCATAGAGTTTTTGAGAAGTCAAGAGAGGATAAATTGTTGATTAATTTAAAGAAGTGTAGTTTTGTGAAGGAGTTGGTGTACTTGGGGTTTGTTGTCTCAGTAGAGGGTCTCAAAATGGACCCAAAGAAAGTGAAGGCTATTCTAGAATGACCTACCTCAAGGACTGCTACTGAGGTGAGGTCTTTTCATGGTGTGGCCAACTTTTACAAAAATTTAATTAGAAACTTCAAAAGTATTTGTGCACCCTTGACTAAAACAATGAGAGGGGATAAGAAGGAGTTAAAGTGGAGCATTGGATTACCAAAGAGTTTGGATATATTGAAGAAGAAGGTGATAGAGCAACCTATTTAAGCCCTTCCAAATTTCAATAAGGTGCTTCAGGTATATTGTGATGCCAACGATAATACCATTGGAGTTGTTTTGAGCCAAGAAGGTAGGCCCATTGCATATTTCAGTGAAAAATTAAATGACACGAAGAAGAAATATTCTGTTTATGATCAAGAATTTTATGCAATAGTTCAAGCATTAAAGAAATGGAGACACTATATATTTTTGAAGGAATTTATTTTGTATACTGACCATCAAGCATTGTAGTACCTAAATAGTCAGGGAAAATTGAATCGAAGACATTTGAAATGGGTGGAGTTTTTGCATAGTTACAATTTTGTCTTGAAGCAAATGAGTGGGAGGACTAGCAGAGTTGCAGATGCGTTAAGTAGGAGGTAGATTTTATTGACAAAGATGCAGTTTGAGGTGGTTGGGTTCAATGAACTCAAGAAATTGTAACTTGAAGATCTTGATTTTGTAGAGGCTTGGAAAATTTACAAGGAGCCTATTACTTTAGACAGGACGAGCTGGATGGATTTTATAATCTAGGATGATATGTTGTTTAAGGGAAGCTAGTCATATATTCCCAGGAGCTTCATGAGGGAGAATTTGATCAAAGAGAAGCACAATGGAGAAATGGCAAGACACTTTGGTTGGGATAAGACCATTGCCATCATTAGTGAGCATTATTATTGGCCTCAATTATCACAAGATGTGAAGCAATTTGTATAGAGTTATAGAGTGTGTTAGATGGCAAAAGGAGTAAGACAAAATATAGGACTATATCAACCATTACCTATACCAGAAAGGACATGGGAGGACATAAGCATGGATTTTGTTCTTGGTTTACCAAAGACACAAAGAGGAAATGATTCAATATTTGTGGTGGTTGACAAGTTTTCAAAGATAACAAATTTCATCCCATGTCAGAAGACTCATGATGTTGTCCATATTGTTGATTTGTTCTTTGGAGAGGTGTTAAGACTACATGGTTTGCCAAAGAGTATTGTTTCAGATCATGATACCAAATATGTTGGATACTTTTGGAGGACATTGTGGAAGAAATTGAAGACAAAGTTGAAGTTCACTTCTACACACCATCCATAGACTGATGAGCAGAATGAAGTAGTGAACAGGAGTTTGGGTAACCTACTGAGATGCTTGGTAGGATATAAACCGAAGGGATGGAACTTGATCTTACCGTAGGTAGAATTTGCTTACAATTTTTTTGTCAACAAGAGCATTGGTAGATCACCATTCCAAATTGTATATGGAGGTAATGCAAGGGCTGCTCCATAATTAAGGAAGATGGACCAGGAGAAGCATACAAGTGTTGAAGCCGAGAACTTTGCAGAACATATCAGGAATACACTTGAAGAGGTTAAGAAGCACATGAACAAGATGAACCTGCAGTATAAGGCGAATGCAGATTAGAAAAGGAGGTATAAGGATTTCCAAATTGGTGATGAGGTGATGGTCCATTTGAGGGAGGAAAGGTTCCCAATGCGATCATACAATAAGCTAAAGATGAAGAAGTTTGGCCCCTACAAGATTTTGAAGAAGCATGATTTTGGAAACATATATGAGGTAGAGTTGTCGGATGAAATTAATATTTCCCATGTGTTCAACATTGCAAACTTAACAAAACATCATGAAGGTGGACAAAGGAAGAACTAGTGACAAAACAATTTAAAATCTTTGCATCTACTTCAAAGAAGTAGGAGATCGAAGCAATTATCAATAACTGTGTGGGAAGGAGTATCAGGAACAGGTAGTATGAGGAATATCTGGTGAAATTAAGGGGAAGACCTTTTGAATATTATTCATGGTTGTCCAAGGCAAGGGTTGACCATTTGGGTTTTCCTCCACTAGCTAAGATATGATAGGGTGACTTCTAAAACTACCCTGAGTGTTTGATACAGGAGAATCTAGTGGTGCAAGGGCAATCCGACATCACCAAAAAAAATTTCTCTTTAGTTAGTTTTCTTTTAATGTTTTTACATTTATGGATACCCATTTAGACAAATAAGAGATTCAAATGTTTAGAATTGACAAGCTCCTTTTTCTAGTCGAATGCCAAATTTAGAAACATCTTATTTAAAGGCGACAGGAGCTTGAATTTTGTGGGAAGATTGAGAATGGAAAAATAAGAACTTTGGCTAAAGAATTAGGTTAAAATCATTTATGGTTTGAAAGTTATTCAGGTTTTAGTTTTCTCCTGAGTCAAATTTGAGACATTAAACAACCTTAAATGACTCTAAAAATGGTAGGAATTGATAGAGAAGATTCTTAGCATATGCTTCACTCATAGAGGTTTTTGACACTTCAAACGATGCATCAATCCTATCACCGGTTCAAAAATTATGGTTTTTGTAAGTTGGACCATTTTTTCAAAAAGTTTCTAGTTTTCAAATTTGGCTCAATTTTGAAATTCAAATTGTATGTTTTGGTGCTAGATCGCCAAATTTTTATTTCTAAATTTTAATTTTGGCACTAGATCACCAAATTTTAATTTCTAAATTGTAATTTTGGCTCCAAACTAGAAAATGTTGTTTAGGAACTTGTGGGTCATTTCTGGAGTTAGTTTTTGGGAGAGTTTTTAGAGAGTGAATTTTGGAGTTGGAAAATTTGAGATTGTGGGAAAGGGTTTTCCAAAAAGCTCTATAAGTTGTTATGTTGCAACCAGTGAGCATTTATTCCTCTTGAATGTATTTGAATGTATTGAAGCATATTTCTAATAATAATAAAGTAATCTTTGTTGTCTAAAATTATTGTGTTTTTTTGTGTCTTGGGTTGTGCCCTCATCAATCTTAGCTTATGCTAACAATATCATCCTATTAAAGAGAAATTCTTCTTCCTAAAGAGAAAATATGGTTCAAGGTGCAACAAAATACATCAAGGCATCTTCATATGATATTTCAATTATGATTTCATGATTGATTTTATGTGATTTATAATGTTATTACATCAACACATGGAGGACTTATCCTAAGAACATTGCATCACCTATGGAAGGTATAATCATCTACATTTTTTAAACCTATTCTTTCCTTCGAAAGGCAAGATTTTCCAATTGAATTAAAGCTAAATTTATATTTTAATTAGTGACGCATGAGCATCCCTAGTTCATAACAATCTTGCATCAACCAAAAACATTTTCCTTTCTGTTTTTGTTTCAGTTTGTAGTTTCAGTTTTCCTTTCTGCACGTTCCAATTTTGGCTCATCGGATCCTGTGGAGTTGGATTCTACTTGAAGAATTGATCATATTTCTTACTTCCAGACCACATGATATTTGGATTATTTTCGGCAAGATATCGCTACAGGTTTCCATGATAGTTTCCTGTTACTAGTTGACAGTCCTTTGTTACTGGTTGCTTGGGGCTATTTTGGTGATCTACCAGAACCCATTCCAAAGCTTGTGGAACCTTGGGCGTTGATTCTGATGTTCCTTGGCATGTGGCCAACCTTTTCCCATGATCTACATTTCATCATTTGGATTTTTTGGAGGAATCTCTTAGTGGAGGGTGACCTTGTTTATTTTGCATGTTAGGTCTTGTTCTTCAGGTTTTGATCCCTTTTGGGCTGACTAAATTCTTTGAATCGATATATATAATTATAATTGCACATTAGAATATAATGAATCAGAGAATCAAGTAGCTAGACTGTGCATAGTGTTGGTTGACATATTTGCCTTTTCTTCAAATTTTATGTGTTTTTTAAATAAAGACTCTTGCACACCCATTATGAAAAAGCAAATGTACCAACAGTTGGGTGAACCAAGCTTTGGTTTACCCTTTGCATAAGAGTGTTGCAGCTCCTCGTAAGATTTTCAATAAATTTTTATGCAGATTACTCAAGAAACAAACACACTTTTAATTAGAAAGAGAGAAAAACTTCCACATTCATTTGTCAACACAAAGAAATGTTGCAAAATATTTATTTAAAAGTATACAACTCACAGACTTTATCTCTGTATGCATTCGTTCAACATAAAATTAATTCCATCCATACTCAAAGTAATGAAAATGTTGATCGATTCTTGCTCATGTCTCACAAGACAAGGGGGATTAGAGTCATTTAAACAACTATGATGTACTATTTAAACAAAGAAAGTCAATGAATCCACAAACTAAGATAAAGATGGTAATGAAAAAAATATATTTAGTGCATAAGCATACATCCCAACAGAGACTGCTAATCTTTCAAATGCACAGATTTGAAGATTGAACCACAATATTATTTTCATTCAAAAACCAGAATTATCTATATTGAAACTCCAAAGAAAAACTCAGTTTTTGTCCTTTTCAATAAAAAAAATTCGGAACTTTTAAATGGCTTATTCAACCATATAAATAGCCTCCAGGCTATGATAGTTTTTTACACATAAAACTATACTTAAATAATTAACTCTATCCCAAAGTTTAAAGAGTTCTAGTTTCATAAACTGAAAAGTGATAACTAAACTAAAAATACGGCATGAGTAGCAAGGAAAGAAAGCATGATCAAGCTCCAACAACTGATGATGCTTCAGCCTATCTATCTTGTGATCCAGGAGTACTTCGAATGTTTTGCCATTCCAGGTGGGTTGTTGAGAAGCTTAAGATGAGCTGGTAATATGGCAGGCCTATGTGCAAAATCCATTTCTTCCATACTTCTTTCTCTTTACCTACCTACATGACTTTACTCTTATGCATCTCCAAATGATCAAAATACACAGCCAACATATATTTGATTCTTGCAACCTTTGAGAAGTCCTCAATTGTTAAGGACTTTGCTTCTTGAACCTGTTGTATTTGATCTTTCAAGGCCTGAATCATCTGTGTTGAATCCTCGAGTGTTTTCTTATCCTCTCTTAAGAGCTAAAGATCTATGCATTTCATGTCTTTTTGCATAGTGTCAGTCAACTCCTTCAATTCTTTTAAAAGCTTGAGTAATTCTTCATGTCCTTGCTAAATGATTGAGCTCCTCCACTCAATGTTTTCTTTGCAAACAAAGAGTATGTTGTCATCTAGGCCATGCACCATCTTCTCAATGAGGAAATTCATTACCCCATATCTCTGTGTATCTCGCATCTATCTTAACATAGCCAACTATTTACTTTTCTCTTTCTCCTAGGCAACCATCTCTGCTTCTAGCTCTTTCCCAATAGATTCCGCATTCTCAAACACTTTGACCAAATCAAAGATATACCTTGTCCCTTCTTGTGCAATTTATTCAAGCCATTCCCTAAAAACATCTATGATCATTCAGCTCCTTTGAACCTGATCAAGTAACTTCTGATTCAAAGGTGATTTTGGGTCGAATGATAAAAAAACTTGGGAGAGAGGCTAGGGATTCGGATTCTGGATAGCATTAATATATTGGGCCATCTGTATTATAATTTGTTTCATCTTACTTTTATCTTTTTCGTCCTTCCAGGTCCTTGTGAGAATCCTTTTAGTTGAAGATTCCAAGTGTTTAACATTAGCGGCTCGAGAAGTTGTCCCTAGATTGATCTTTTCAATAATAAACTCTTTCTCAGTAACATTCTTAATCTCCTTGTCTGTTGGAGGTCTAGCTACCTCTTCAACCCTATGTCCTATTTTCTCATTCACATCAATCATATTTTCTGTTTTGAGTCTTTTGGACTTTGAAGTCCTCCCCAGGAATTTGCTAACCATATCCTCCATTGGGATCAAAATAGGGATGATGATCCTCTTTTTGGTAAGTGAGGCACTCAACCACTTAGGAGTGGTGGATGTTTCCTTTGGCAATGGTGATTTCTAATTACTGGTGACAACGACCATAGTATTCCCAAAATTTTCAGGTTGCATGATTTCTTTTCTACTATCTACTGCATCTAGGAGGGATCTTGCATTTGGGCATCCATTGTTTCTTGAGTTTCCTCCTTTGAATCTAAGTCCACTACTAGTGAACTTGCCAGGGTTTTTTTATTACTTTTCTTGATGTGTGATCTAGTAAACAGGTGGAAGCAGAACCCGTGGAAGACTCTCCTAGACCTGTATTTTTAGTCTTCTCTATCAAATGTTTCCTTTCACTTGCAATATCAACAACAACATTAGAAGAAGTAAGAGATGTTTAGGAAGCCGCATGAGTTCAACTGAATTTCTTATCCTTAAGTGCAGGAATAGGCTTTTGTTTGAAACAATGATCCTTCAACCATTTCTCTGTTCTTCTGATTACATTAAAGGTTCTGGACTGAATGCTATCATCCCCTTTTCTACTCTAATCAATTTATGTGATAGGATGTCCCTGTATCTTCTCATCAAACTCAGGGTCGACTACTTCTCCATCTCCCTCTTCTTGCACCCCAGAAACATTCATGGATAGGCCCCTTGTGACAATTTGCTGAATCGTGAACCTTGACCATAGCCTTCCTCGGACTTTGAACTCATCAACACAGTTTTCCCGATAATCCTTCAATTAAGGTTCATGTTGAAAATCATTGTCCACTTCTAAATTTTCTCTAGCAAATGCTTGGCTATCAAATTTGTATCTGGCAACATACAGTTGGAGCTTGAACTTTTTGAATTCAAGTTCTAGGTTCAATGCGTCTGAAACATATGCACAAATATAGTGGCCAAGTTCTACAGGAAATATCACCCTGGACTTCCCTCCACTCTTTTAGTCAATGTATGTCAGTTAATGATAGACGTTAGTTAAAACATAACTATCTAACACAAACCGGGGCAACCTGAAAGGTTCACCCTGAAAACTGCCAACTCAAATATAAGTGAACTGGGGAAATTGGATAAAATAACTACCATAAATGCCGATGAATTTCATGGCCTCCATTGTTAATCTTTTATTTATGTTTCCCTACAACTCGTGAACCAATCTCCCTACAAAAATATCATTCCACCTCATAAAATTCTCTGCATATTTTTGTTCCTGTGGGTGAGGATAATATTCATACATCTTTATCCTATCAATCCAGGGTTCATGATGCAACCCATTCCAATCTCGTGTACATGTAAGCATATAAAATAAATAAGATGACATAAAGAAGCCACTCATTCCTACAAACCTGTTCAAACTTTCATGCAATCTTTCTGCAATTACCTGCCCCCAATCCAAGTAGGTGCTCTCTTTCAACATGATCTGGATATAGAAGTACATCTAGTCTTCCCAATAGAAGGCATGGGCATTCCCTTTTAATCTATTCAAAAGAATGACAATGTCCCGCACCTCTGCTATGAAGTGTTCTTTGGTAAGCGGCCTTGACAATCTAGACCCCCCTTTTTGAATCTTCAGTAGCCAATTTCTTGCAATCACACTTTTATAAGTTCTCTTCTTCTCGAAGAAGAATAGAATACGACGTGCCAATAGTCTAGTCCTCATATGGCTCCTTATGAGGTATACCCATGGCTGCCATTACAGTTTATCTATCAATTTTTAACAACACTTCACCATTGACATTCATGATGCATCTATGCTCTGCATCATACCTATTCATACATTCTAGTACCATCTTTGGGCATGGTGCAACAATGGGGAATGCAGCAACCTCAACCAAACCACTCTTCACTATTATTTGCATCATTGAATTCTGAATTGGGTTTTTCGCTCTCTCGAGACAATCAAAAAGTTCTACTAAAGCTAATGAAGTATCTCTCATTTCTGGGAGTGAACTAACCAGGCAAGAATTACAACCTAATTTGGGCAAGGTGGGCCTCATTATGGCACCTCTCATGTAAACAAGCAATTACAGAGATGCAATGATCTTTATACACAATAAAGGAGAACAAACAACAACTAATTTCCAGAATAAGAAAATACAACAAAAGAGAGAATGACTAAAACTAACCTGGTTTCAATAGCAAATTCTTGAAAATATTCTATGCACAGACAAGATACCTCCAATTTCTCCCGCTTGCATTACAACTGAAGAAAATTCTAAAAACAATTGCTAGCTTCCGCAACAATGATAGACAAAACCACACTTAAAACTTAGCAAGTTGTACAAATTAAGGAACCTTGTGCGAGCTATCGCCTGATTTGACATATAGCTGACATGCATTTAATGTTCAGATCACTTCATTGCACGACTCATGCTTTATCATAATAGCTTGTCATAATTTTTAGAAACTAACCTTTTTGAAATCCCCAGAATATTCTCTTTTCCTACTGCCACATTATTTTATGATGCATCTATCAATTCTGCATAGAACTTTTCAGCCTTTAAGAATTCAGACTTTGAACCTTGAACCAAGAACCAAAAAGGGTTCAAAGGTTCAAGTTCAAACAAGAGAAATAACATAGAACAACATAGAATACCAACTTTGTGACAAGACAAATAACAATTAATGAACGAAGACGCAACCAACATATTACCAACATTGAACCTTGAATCTTGAACCAAAAAGGGTTCAACGGTTCAAGTTCAATAAAAATTACAACAAAGTCACGAAGAAAAGCCCCTTGAGCACATTTTCAACTTTGAACCTTGAACTTTTACAAAGCATCCTCAAATAGCCCTGTTAGTCAATGTTCAACTGCAAAAAGTGCTAGATGTAGGTTTCATTATACCCATAGACTATGAAAAATCAATTTCAAACTTAGATCAATGACTAAACCCACTAGGGGTATAAGAATCTATACTGACTTCAGGAACCTAAACAAAGCTTGTCCCAAGGATGATTTTTCACTTCCTAATATAGATATTATTGTGGATTTGACAACGGGAAATGAAATGTTATCACTCATGGCTGATTTTTCTCGTTATAATCAAATCAACATTGCACCAGAAGACCAACATAAAACAACTTTCACTTGTCCTTGGGGAGCATACTATTGGAATGTGATGCCGTCTGGCCTCAAGAACACTGGCGCTACTTATCAAAGAGCAATGACCACCATGTTTCATGACATGATGTACATAACATCATGGAAGAGTATGTAGATGACTTGATCGCTAAATCAAAAACTAGGGATGATCATCTTGATGTTTTAACCAAAATCTTGATTTAGCATAACACGCTACACCAAAATATCTCTATTCTTCCTAAATTACCGGTTATGGGACCTTCTAACTTGCACGAGAATCAATACCGAAGGATAGAATTATGAAATAAGCTTCCTCGAACATATAACCATCTAACTCTTTCACCACAATCAAAACTATGCAACCAAAATGGTGGTCTGCACAATGTATCCATACTCTATATTCCACCTTCCAGACTTAAGCATAAATGAATATCATAACTTCCCAAACATCTAGTAGATCAATTCTACATATACCAGATATAATATTTGATTTGAGTTGCCATCAATGACAACCTCAAAACAATATTCAAGCACAAACCTCCACCGGTATAGTGTCTCTTGCCAATAGTGCCAATCATTTCAACACCTCCTAAAGAAGGGTGTAACATTCAAATAGATAGAAAAATGTTAGGAGGTATTTCAAGCATTAAAATAATATCTTTTGTCAACACTAGTCTTGGTCCACTAGTACATGGAAAGTCATTGTTGTTGTACATATCCACAATAAATTCCTCTTTGGGTTCTCTCTTGGCACAACATGATGAAGGTAAAGAAAGACATATCTACTACATCAGTAGAATGATCATAAGATATGAACTCAACTATAACCCTATAGAATGAGAATGTTTAACAGTGATCTTCACATCCCAAAATCTTAGACACTATATGATGAGTCAAAAATTTCAACTCAATGCACATTTTAATCCTCTCAAGTACCTATTGAGTAGAGAAGCATTAACGGGAAGATTGGCCAAGTGGGTAATGATCCTGAGTGAATTCAACATAGAGTATATTGATGTAAGAGAATCAAAAGGTCATATTATAACTAATGAATTAGTAGGTCCATTGGTAGTATACTTTCTCGATGAGTCAGCATTTTCACTCTCAACATCCATAAGTTGTAAATTGTATTTTGATGGGTCATACAACAATCATGGAGTAGGAGTGGGGATCCTCTTCATCACTCCTTAAGGAGACTGCATTCTAAAATTATTCAGAATCAACTTCCCATGTACCAATAATATAGTTGAATATGAATCCCTAGTCATAGGAATTTGTACTACCCTACAATGCAAGATAATGGAGTTACAAGTCTATGGTGAGTCCCATCTTATCATCAATCAGGTGAATGATGATTATAATATCAAAGATGATAGGATGAAACTTTACAAACAATTGGTAGAAGAATACAAGCAACACTTCACCAATGTGATATTTGAGCAAATACCTAGAGTACAAAATAGAGCAACTGATGTAATGGCAACGGTAGGATCTCTCCTTGATATGCCCAATGATGGAACTCATTTTGAGTTCATAGTAGAACAACTCATGGTAGTAGCATACAAAATACAATCTTCTGATTATATATGTATGATAGTAGAACCTGAATCACCCTAGTAAAGAGAAGTATATGCATATATCCATGATCAATATATGTCTCCTGATATTTCATGCAACCAATGCAAAACTCTTATACGTCAGGAATCAAAACATACAATTGTTGATGATACCTTTCACAAAAAAATATTAGATGGTACTTTTCTTTTATGTCTAAATTTTGAGGAAGCACAAATATCTCTAAAAGAAGTTCATAATGGGATCTATGGTACTCACTCTTTTGGTCCTGCATTATCAAAGAAATTGATAAGAACATGATATTATTGGCTAACAATGGAGAAGTATGCTTACAAGTATGTACAAAAATGAAGACAATGCCAGATACATGGAGATCTGATCCATGCACTTGTCCAAGACCTTCAACCAATTACATCACCATGGTTGTTCTCACAGTGGGGATTGGATCTTGTGGGAAAGATAAACCCTAGCTCCTCCAATAGACATAAGTTCATACTCATAGCTACTGAATGTTTTACCAAATGGGTTGAGGAAATCCCTATGACTTACACCATAGGAAAATAGATAGCTAAATTCATCTTGAACTATATCATCTGCAAATATAGAGTCCCCATGTACATCATTACAGATAATGGGCAACCTTTTAAAAACCAAGAAGTGAGTGAACTTTGCAACCAATTCCACATCCAAAAATGTTTTGCTACTCCTTACTATCTCCAAATAAATGGTCAAGCCAAGGAAAGAAATAAAACGATATTGAAAATCTTAAACAATGTTGTCAACAAAGCAAGATGAGACTGACATCTCCAGTTAAATCCTGCACTTTGGGCTTATCAAATAGGTGTACACATAGCTAAAGGTGCCACACCATACTCTTTGGTATATAGTTCAGAAGCCAGTTTTCCTATTGAGGTAGAATTGTCATTGCTAAGAGTCTCCTTGAAGAATATCATATTGGAAGGAGACTATAAAGTTGCACGTTTGCAAGAGCTAGAACTATTGGATGAAAAAAGGAAAAGCACTCTGAACCATTTACAAGGTTACCAAAATAGATTAAGAAGGAGCTATAACAAAAGAGTAAGACCACATTGCTTCGAGGTAGGGGATATAGTCCTTAAAGAGAATCAAAGGAATGTAGCAAAACAAGAAAGACTACGAAAATTCGAGCCTAACTGGTTAGGTCCTTTTGTGATAACAGGAGTTGTTGGAAATAATGCCTATAATTCAACAACAATTGAGGGAGATCCACTCTCTGATCCTACAAACAACATACACCTTAAGTGATATTACATCTAAGGGCTGGGTTAGTTTGGACTTTACTTTTTGCATCTTCATATCATTTTCTTAAAGAATTGCATTTCATATACTTTCTTTTCTAAATACATCACATTCACAATATTCATAGCATATAGTCTCTATATTCGCATCAATAAAGCAAGGGGATTGTCTGAGTTATTCACCTGTCTGCACCAAAAGGAGAAAAGGTTATCCCATTTCTTAGATACTTGTACATGAAGTATTAGAAAGTCTTAGGTCATTCATCTGCAACATCACCTTGTGATTGAGCTTTATCTATGGTTGGGTAGAAGTTTCACTATTGAGCCTTGTTACCCAAATTCTGTCAACTACTATATCTCAAACATTAATTATTTGCTCTAAGCCATTATAGATACCTAGTTGATGGCTAGTGAAAAATCCAAAATTGGACTTCAATGCCATTGTAATTGTCATACCCCTGTAGGTTTCATTACTTGCAAGACAAGGGAAAAATATAACAAAAAAAGGATCTATGCCAAATTCCATATCAAGACAAAAGAAGCAAAGATATATAACTGAAATATCATGCATAAAAGTGCAATAAAGCTTAGTTATGGGAACATGCAAGTAATTCCATCAGGGTTATGGATGCCTAGTGGCAATTGAGAAATATTTGAGAGATTATAGTTTATAACCTCATTAGGGCTATAGACGTTTGATTTCCAGTGAGGCTCTATCCACGATGGTTTTGAAGTTAGAATAACTCATGTAGCTAGCCACATACAATTCTAAGGGTCTCTAATGGCTATAAAAGTTGGAATAAATTCAATTGCACACACATGGGCAAAATAAGATCAAAGTTTCAAGAATCTGTGGGGAAGTTTTCCACATCTCCATTTATAAATCTTAGTTACATAATATGTTAAGTTGGCTGGTCCTAGATCTTTTGAGAACAGATTGAACTCCTATCTCTAAGAAGTTTCGTACCTTTATTTCAATCAGTGCAATACATAATGATAAGCGTTTACAATCATCCTTCTCCAAATAGGACATGCATTTTCATCTTGCATACTACATTAGCATAGTTCATATCAAAAATTTCAATATCCCCACGTGTATTATGTAGATCATCATGTCATAACAGGTCTGTATAAAGGGGGCATAGCTGAAAAATCCTTTAAAAGCATAAAAAGTCCTTAAAAAATCCTCAAAATTAGATAAAGTCCTAAAAATCAAATAAAGTCCTAAAAAAATCAATCAAAAAAATTCAAAATACGATCCTGAAAAAAATCATCAAAAACATTGAAAAATCAACCAAAAACATTCAAATACCAAAAATATTGACAATCATCAAAAACATCAAAAAGTCAACCAAAAATATTTAAATACGATCCTAAAAAAATCAATCAAAAACATCGAAAAATCTCGTGGAAAATAAATAGAAATCGAAAAACATCAAAAAGTAGCAATAAAATGTCTTGCAAGAATAAAAAACCCTAGTAGATATCCATCAAATACTTCACATGAAGTTCACAAAGGATAAAACTATCTTATCAAAATATGCAACCAAACAAATGAAGTTGTCTTATCAATCATATCAAATATCCATATCAAGTGATCATTATCATATTTTAAACAAAAGGGGATACACTCGAAATAAGACAGGTTAGTTTTAAATGGGGTCCAAACTTTCTGAGATCAGAAATCATCAACCATCACATCAAACAATCAAAGCAACTTAGGCACAGATTAGTATGGTTGCTGATTTTTTTCCTAGTTAGTCTTTATCTTTTATCAATTGGCAATAGGTAATGTTCTTATGCTACTCGAGGATGTCCAAAAGTGACTTGAGGAGATGTGATGGGCATGATCCTTTTCTTTATTTGTTGTTTGTGGTGTGAACCAATGAATTTTTGGGATAGATTTTATAGGTGTCTGTGATAAGTGTGTTCACTTGCTGAACGCCACACATACCTCGACTCCTAGCATCATTCCTACAATGGAGGGTTCACTCCTTGTCTGCTACGTGTTTGTTTTCGCAATGAGATATCTTTACATCTTGGTTTCTAATACACTATTGTGCAAAGATTCATTGTTACATAATAAGGCTCGGTAATGAATATATATTGTGCTATAAATAACGGCATAAAAGTTCATGTATCATCAATCATTTCAGGTCATTTTCAATTCTCATCATGTTGATTCTATCTCACATATCTCTCTCATCTAACATATTCTTTCACCATCTCTCTCAAATCTTTCATTCTTATTAACATTTCTTCTTGGCTAATTGAGTCAAGGGTAAAACAATATTCTGACATATTTTTACAAAAAGATTGCATTATCACATAGTTGCATTCATTTATATAGTTCATTTCAAAAGCATTACATTATCACATAGTTACATTCATTTTGTAGTTTATTTCAAATCATTGCATTATCATATAGTTGCATTTATAATAGTTCATTCGAATTAGTAGCATTCATTCCAATTAATTGCATTTTTTTTGGTCGTTTTTTTGTTGATGAAAACTGACATTGTAATAAAACCCTAAAAAGGCCAACTTTGTTTGTTGCCCTAAAAATGCATGTTATAAGCAGTTGGGATGCTTAAGGAATTGGAAGGTTGATGTACTATTTTTGCTGGATAATAAGAACTATTAGACGGCTGTGTATGGTGGACGTAACCCATTATGGGTGAACCACGTTAAATCTCTGTGTTATCTGTGTCCTGTTTTATTTCTTTATCTTTTGTATTTATATCTGCATATAATTGTTAGTTCATATTTGCTTTGGATCTACTTGAAACCCTAACATATAGAACCACCACCAAAACTGCATATCATATACATATCTCAAAAATGATAATGTGTCAGAATACAATCATGTAAACTGCCCAATGGCTCAAGTAACATGGTCAAAGAATAAGTGTCTCAACCGACACTGCCTCTATCAATAGGTGGATCTTGTCTTTTGGATCTTACCCCAAGAAGTCTTGATGGTGCTTGAGGTGGACCTGTGATACCCACACTATTAGTCTCTTGAGTAGTAGTTTTGCTAAACCTCCTCCCCAAAACATTTTTTCTTGTAACTCAAACATCGCTATCCTTCAGGTGCAACTCGCTCATACTCATGATGCCAATATGTGCACTTTTTATCCAAATGAATAAGTCACTCATCTCGTGACCTAGTACCTGGATCAAGGTACTACTCTTGGGCATCCTAAATCAATCTATCCCTCTATATGATATTGTATCACTCCTGCTAGAGACAGTCCCTCTCAGTAACAATAGTTGCGTAATCCTAATGAAAGGAATCTTAATCACTCCTACACCTCTACCACTTTATGGCTAGGGCATCCTATAAATTGTGAATCTATGCTCTAAGGACCACCGGATCCTCATTATCACCCTACTCGTGTCCTCCACCACCACTTGTTGCTGCAACAGGGGCATCCTCAAGCTCTGGCATCTCACTATCATGAGATCTCTCATCACCCCCATCCTTGCTATTGGATGATCTTGAAGATGAATCATCATCATCGTTGCTCGACTTGGTGTCACCACTAATGTCTACCTCCTCTCCTCCTGCAATAGCAATGGCCACAATTGCTCTCCTCCCTCCCTCTCCTCCACCACCCCCTCCTCCATCTCCACCATCCCCTCCTCCCTGTGGTCTCTGATGTTGAATCTGCTATGGTGAGATGGGAATGGTTGGATTAGTCAATGGAGCAGGGCTTTGTCTAGCCCAGCAAGCATCATACTATGGAGTAGTACCTGGATCAGCTACCCCAAATCCCCAACCCCACTAAACTGCACAAAGTGAATCAAACTAAGTAACAACAACATGGTGCCATATGCAAGCTCCCTAATCACTGACCTCCTGAGCAACTCAAGGAAAGCAGGTTGTGACTTCAAGAATGCCCTGTACCTCCCCAAACTATCTAAGCACCCATCTTGGGAAATACATATCTATGATCTATTGAGTATCAACGTCGTGACCAATAAGATATCTCTGTTGTTTGCAGAAAGGTAAATATTGTGCATCATCTATACAACCAAGGAAATCCGAATATGGTCTCCAAGTAAAATGCTATAAAATGTCTATTTGGTGCCTCCAATACAAGGTGTTCCCCAAACCCCTTTGTCTGACACATGGAGTGTACCCATAAGCATAAGGCTCATCACCCTGAAGATTTGCATGAACAACTGAGCGAAAGATAGAAATGTGCTCCCAAGCCCAAACCTAGAGCAAAGTAACATTGTAGTCAATAGATCTTTGTCTCAAATAGACAATACCATGCATTTGATAGTACAACATAAAAACAAGACACATACCCCATGCAAACACATGTTTATGAATAATCATATCATGGATAACTCGACCCCATCCAATTGGAAAACCATGAGATCTCTTGTCGGAGATAAGAGGACCTACTACTATACTGCATAAAACTATTGTTAGATCATCGTAATCCATATGATCCCATGGTATCTCATATCAACCCCTCATTTATAGATCCTTCTCTAAATACTCAAATAGATAAAATAATCTTGTGATACCTGATTTGCGGTCATATACTACTCTAGCACCGCGTATGTGAATATGCCATTTATGCCAAACATCCTCTAAAGTGATCGATGCCTCACTAGTAGGAAGATGGAATGAGCAAGTCTTAGACCACCACTGCTCGACCAAAGCTGAAATCATGGTCCTATTGGTCGTAACCTCAAGCAAATGCAAAACATGATATAATCCAACATGCCTGATCAATGCAACATCCTTAGCAATCAACCCATCTCAAATATCAAGACCATCAGGCCTCATCTGTCTACAAATAAGCACACTGATATTCTCCTGCAAGCAAAAAATAAGAAATAAGTTAGATACCATAGTTGCATGACAAGTTTCAATCCATACATGTTAAAAAATTAACATTTTGAGTGAATGCAAATCACTTATTACGAATGCAACTCATTTAACACAAATGTGAAACATTTACGATGAATGCAGTGCATTTAGGATGATTGTGCATCACTTAATATGAATGCGCATTAAAAGAGACAAATGTGAATTAATTACACGAATATGTATCATTTAACATGAGTGTGTATCATTAAATACGAATGTGAACAAATTGATATACGAATGTGAATCAGTTAAAAAAAAATTCTTTGACAAAATTTTGAAAAAACAGAAAAACAGGTTAAAAATGAACAAAATTTTCAAATACGTATCATGCCTCGAGTGCCAACAGGTTTCTGATATGAACGTACTTGATCTAACAAGTGGTGTCATGCTCTGTAGCTGACGATGATGCTCTAAAAGACGCAAGAAAGCTCGAAAATCACAAATAACTCAACAAATTCAAAAGAAAGCAAATAAGCAAATGCAAATAAAAAATTCCTATTTATAGCTCAAAATTAGGGTTTTTCTCACTCCGATGGTCGTGGTCCCCCTCAACTTTAACACACTTGTAGGCAGGTCAAACGGACTTGAACTCGTGCAAAACTTGACATGATTTCTCACTAGCATGGTATCGTTAAAATGGTCTTCATTTCATAATTTTCGACCACTTTTTCGAGGGGGCATATTTACACCCTAAGTGTCACTAGGGCATACTGGGGTAGTTGTTTTATTCATTTTCTTTGAAACAACATCATTTCAAAATTGCATCAAAGAGGGACAAATGTAGATACCTAAAAATGTCTCATCAATCATGTACTAATTATTTTTCTTATAAATTAAGTAATTCTTTAATTATTTAATTAAGCTATTTAATCTTATTTCTTCTGAACTAATTCAAATCATCACCTTCCACAGTAGTAATTATTCAATTTCTAATTTTATATCAATTAATCATTTAACCCTATCCTAAATATTAATTATTTAATTAATCACGATCTAATTCCTTAATTAAATAATCTTAATTATTTAATCAATTCAATTTTTAATGATTAAATAATTTCATTTAAATTATTTAATTAATTAACCCATTCTTGAAATCCCCAAATTTGAATTTTAGCTAATTTCATCAAATTCCAAATCCCCAAATCTGAATTTCACTAAATTCCAATTTCATCAAATTTTAAATAAATGTGCATTTCAATTTCATCATTACAAAATCAAAATTCAAATAAAAATGAAAATGAAAATGAATTTCAATTTAAAAGTCCTATAGCACATGTTGAAAATCATGGTTGATCAATCAAATCAGTTAACTAACCAGTTAACTCAATTAACTCTCCAATCTCCCCTTTTCACTCCCAATCACCTTTCTCTAACAAACCAATCAATTTAGTCTTCTCTCAATCTATTCAGTTAACTAGCCAATCTATCTAGTTGACTAATCAATCAATTGAGTTATCTATCCAATCAATCCACTTAATAGATCAATCAAAATGAGTTGACTAATCAATCAAATTAGTTCAACTATCAATCAACACTTTAGTTCTATTTCTCACCCAATCTGTCCCAAAAGTCTATAAAAGCAACACATTTCTCTTGATTTCACAATCACGATCTTTGAAATTATTGTGTCTAATCTATGCAGGAATCCCAGTGTGATATCTGAGAGCCACCCACAACACAATTTAAAAACATATTCACACTCGCACATAAATATATATGTAATATTTTTTTTATAATTATTAAAAAAGCGTATGAATTTATGACTTTTGGAAATAATACAACCTTTACATTTGCAAGTCAAGATAGTATCCTTGTTAACATTATGCTATTTTTATAACGATAGATCACATAACCTTGACAATGGCGGAGCAAAGTGGAGGAGCGGGAAAGTTTGATTTTCAAACTGATTGCAATGATGGTGATGTTGAGACTGATGAGGATGGCGATCTGATGTTGGTCCTTTGTTCTCATTGTGCATTACTGGTTTGAACAACCTTGCCCTTTGATGGTTGTGGCTACAGGGGTTGTGTTGGTGATGGTGTTGCTGAGAACATTCTTGGTGCCCATTTTGATGCTGGTTCTCCTGCTTGCTGTGGGAGTTGGTGTTGGCAATTGACACTCATCGGATTCATTTTGTTGTCATTGATGGCAACAAGATCAGATGGAAGTCATTTATTGGCATTGGGAGACATATACTAGTAGATATCGGCTTTGGAGCATTCAGGGTTACATCGACACTGACACTGACACCGACACCGACATCAACACTTCATTGGAAGCTAACATCAAGGAGGAGTTATTGAATAAATCATTTTGTAATTATTGTCAAGGCCGACATTGAATATCTTTTCTAAATGTATTGAAAACCGACATAAGGCATATTATTTGTAATGGGTATATAGGTCAGTCTGCTAGGTCATTTTCATAAATGATGGAATAGATCGATATAGGAGAATATAACATGACCGTATAATGCAAAGTATATGTATGAAGATCATTTTGTATGTGAATGTTTTATCATGCAATGATCTGTAGATAGATTGGTAAGCATTCTTAGAGGAAAAGTGATACCGGTAGTAGTTCAAGGTTTATGAATCGGCACAGAGCAAAGCCAAAACCAAAACTCTATTTGGCATAGCAGATGCATTCTTGAGTTCACTTTCAGTAATTTAGTTTAGCGGAAAGCTTGTAGTCAGTGAGACTCTTTAGTGATGAGCAGTATGCTCTAGGCAGTGTGCCTTCCTACAAGTGTAGGCCCCCATTCTATGTAATATCTTTTCATATGGCCAGTGAACTTATATTGTGGGTCACAAATCCCACTGTGGTTTTTTCTCTTTGAGGTTTTCCATGTATAAATTTTGTGTGTTATGGTGTTCATTTATGTGGATGGTTTATTTGCTTCAAGTTATATGTTTAATTGTTTACCAGTTTATATGTGTTTGGTATAAAATGATAAAAACTATTTATATTGACATAACATTTATTCACCCCCCCCTCTCAGTGTTCCTGGATCCCAATAGTTATATCTCCTTGTGCAACATAGTTTGGTTCCCATGGTGGTTGTGCTAGCCTCACATGGGGTTTATGGTTTGGGGAGTTGGTTGTTGTGTTAGCTTCCTTTTTCTTCTCAATGCCCTATTCTAGGTGGTTTGTTGCCATGTTTGTAGCCTCTGGTTGGATCTTGTGCTAGTTGAACCCATGATGTTTGGGTGCTCCTAGCCTAATTTCTTTGCTTACTGGTTTGGACCTTTCGCAGGTGTGCTCCTGTGTGGCCCTCCTTTATTTAGATTGGGTTTCAAGGTTCGGCCTTTCCTAGATACCCTTTGGAGGATGTGCTTTGTGTTGAGTTTGGCACTAGTGCTGAGTTTTTCATGGCAGAGGGTGTTGGTTCCTCTACTGTCAGAGTTTTTATAGAGGTGATTCTTGGGTTTGAGATGCCAACTAAGTTCTCTTCTCTTGGGTCTGCTTTGGTGTGAAGTTTCAGATTCGACCTTCATTCCACTGTGGGTAATGTGAAGTTGGGTTGTTGTTTCATGAGGGCCTTTGGACTTATGGGTGTTCCCTTTGTTCTGAGTTTTTCTCATGTCACTGTTGATGGGGGTTGGGTCTTCTATCTAGGTAGGATGTTTTCTCTCTTCTCCCTTATTGGTGAATGTTGCAGATCTGATGCTTTGAGTCTATTGTGGTACCTGAACACCTTGTATTTACGGGGCTCCATGGGTTTCTCTGCGGACTCTCTTTCCCCCATTGTTTGCACGCCCCACCTTCCTTCGGTGGTTGTGTGTGGTTATCTACAACCTGGGGTTGTGTGTGGTTGTGTGATAGTTGTGTGTGGTTATCTACAACTGTGTTTGGGGCATTCCCTCAAACATCCTTCTAGGGACTATCTGGCTATGAATGCCTTTTGTGTTAAAATGGACTATAGTTGGGGTAATTCCTTCACGGTTCTTCTAGAGCCTTGCGGGTGGCTCTTGGTTTGTTGCTGCAATTTCAGTGAGGATACTTGTTTCGAATTCAGGTGGTAGGTTTCCTGCCTTTTGGAGCTGGATCATGGTGGTTACTTCCAACACCATTGGGTTTCTTTTTGTCTTTTTGATGAGAGTGTCTATTTTGGTTTGTAAGAACAGTAGTCTCATTTTCTTTGATAGCCGAGGGCTTGCTATTAGTTTTCAAGGGCCCCTTGCCTATGTTGGTTTTTGGTGATGGATTGATACTTGTTTCAGGGTTGTGCTCACCTTGGAGGCTACCATGGAGGCTACCATGGAGTTTGTTTTTGCCCCTATTAAGGTGGGGAGTGTTCTGCCTACCATGATGAGAGTTTGGCTTCTTCATTTCCCTTCTTCTTCCCTCACATATCCTATTGAGGTGGATACATCTCCTTTAGAGGTGGTGAGTGGTTTTGGGTTTGAAGTCATTGGTGATTTTGGGTGGTCTTCTCTTCCTTGTGGCAGGTCCATTGTTAAGTGGACTCTTGATTGGCTCTCTTGGTTGTGTTTCTTTTCCTTTCTAGCTCCTATTGAGGTGGGCTCCTTTTCTATTGAGGTGAAATGGGGTTTTGTTGATGGGGATTTAATGTCCTATTGGGGAACAACCTCTATGATCTTATGGTTGACTTGGGGAGCCTCTTTCCCCCCTTGTATGGTTGCCCCACTTTGTGGGAGGTCTTTTGATGGTTTTTTATAAGGAGCATTCTGTTTCTGGTTGGCATTGGGGCTGTTTATCTTTCGGTAGCCTCTTTCCTCTTATACAACTATTGGGCTATTATTTGAGGGTTTTGTCTTGTGTGTTGTGAGTGCCTATGGTGGCCTCTTTTGTTCTTTGGGGTTAGTTCCTCTTTTGTTCTTGGGGGTGAGCACCCTTGTTTGTTGTAAAGGGTCAGGGTTGTTATCCCTGCTTTTCTAATAAAAAACATTATGCTATTTTTTAAAATTATTTTTCATATAATTTAAAAAAATAAAAATGTTATAAATTTTTATTGCTTTTTAAATTCTAAGTGGCTATGAAAGATTTGTCATTGCATTCTCAAATGATGTGAAAAAAAGAAGATATCCAGTTTATACATATCTTTCTATATAAATTTTAAATTGAAATATTTCTTTGATGTTGTAAATTATGATCATATTGTTTATAGGTATCTTAAATATGTGAATTTGCAACACTATTATTTACTATTTCAAAGAGGAAAAATAATTTATACTTTCTATCCTACAATATTTATGGATGTCTTTTTATATTATTCAGAAAAACATAAACAAAACCTATAAATTCCAACCAAAGACTCAAAATTTCAAAACTTACTTTTAAAATAATATTAAATGAGAATACCTTTTTATATCAATTTTAACAACAGAAAAAAATAGTTCCTACTACAAAGTTATCATTGTTTCTATTTACCTTTCTGCCCCTTGCCCCACTTTCACTTCATCTTCATGAGAATAAAAACCAAGCGCCTATCAACTACATGTTGCACGACAAAACCGTGTGACTGCTAATTTTTAAAATTATTAAATAAATATTCTAATAGATTAAAATGACCCATAAAGTTTTGAAATTGTTGTTTTGAAAAGAATCCCATTACTATAATTGTAACATGCATATTTGAAACATAAAATATGGAAATAAGAACTATTTCCTATATTTTATTAAAACAAATTCAAGATGAAGGGAATATAGAAGAAGACTAGGTTAATAGCATAAAAAACGTGCTAAAATCAACACCTAATGCTCTCCTATTACATTTCCACAACCCACCATATACCAAAAAACCAAGAAAGAAGACTAGTAAGTATATATACTTTTGTAAGAAATTTATAAAAAAAAATCATAGAATCTACATTAAGATTTTATATGAAAAACAAAAATTCTTTTTATTTTTTCTTTTATAAGAGAGAAAAATAAAATAACTTTTATGTATGGTTTCACATAATAGATATGTACCATCAAATGCATTATTACATGTAGTATTCTTTGCTTTTAGGATAGAAGATTAAATATTTGTTCTTATTATTCATAAAGTTAAACATTGGTCATCATTATGTCACTAGTCTAAAAATAAACAAAAAATATTATTGTTTCCATAAATTATATCAAAGAAACAATCAATCATATGATGATAAATGTTTTGGTCTTCTTGTTTTAAAAAAAAAATATTTTATGACAAATCAACAAAGATGTAGTTGATGTGACTTTATCACATTGATACCCATAATCTAAAACTAGCAATTGCACCTTGGTGTGCAATAAGTATGCCGATGATGTGTGGAAGGTTGATTAGGAAAAAATGGTCTATTTTTTAACATACATTTGGTAGTACATGAGGTCAATTGGTAGGCCATTTAGCAAATGATGTTGTTTGTGCAAAAAAGATCTCAATAGAGAAGTGATAGCTTCAAATCAACTATGCATCCACGTATATGGATCCCAGCATGACTAAAATAAAATCTCTAAATCCAAAGACAATCAAGCTTCATTACCACTAGACTCATATTATATTTGCAATAGGGAGAGAGGGAGAGAGATAGAGGAAGAGATAGGAATATAAAGGAGGAGAGATATAGGGGGAAGAGTGAGAGACAAGTGGTAAGCATATAGAGATGAGAGGAATATGGAGATGGAGATAAAGGAAGAGAGGGGCATAAAGAGAAGGAGAGGGAAAGATAAAGAGAGATGATTGAGGGATAGATAGAGATAGAAGCAATACATGTATAGAGAGGAGAGATATTAGGGTAGAGAGAGATTGGGCAATAATGAGATAGAGATAAAGGGAGATATGGAAGGATAAATATGGAGAGTTAGAGATAGAGAGGTGAACAAATTTATAGATACAAAATTATAGGGAGAGGTAAAGAGAGAGAGGGAGGGAGAAAGATGGATGGATAGAGAAATGAGGCATGTTTAGATATAGAGTAGGATAGAAGAAAATAATAATCAAGATAAAGATAGAGCAATAGTGGAGAGAGTGAATAAATAGAGAGATGTAGAGAGATAGAGGGAGGAGAATATAAGGAAAGATGGAAAGTGGGAGGGAGAAAAAGGGAGAGAATAGGTAGAGGTAGAGAGTAAAGATGGGGAGGAGAGGGAGAGACATAGGCAGGGGGAGAGAGGGAAGAGGGCAGAGAAAGGGAGAAAGGTAGAGGAGGGCAAAGAGATAGGTAGAGAGACAAAGATAATTTTAAAAATTTAATCAAGTTAAAACTTCAACTAACTTAGACTTTCATTTTATTTATATAAATTATAATATAGTATCTTTAATAGCACAACAAAGACTTATTAATGAGAAATAGTTTAATAAATAATCAAACACAAGAAAAACACATTAATGAGAAATAATTTTAAAATATTAATTTTATATCAAACCCCTCTACCCCTAGGGAAAAGTCGGGTAGAAAATAAAACAAAATAAATGCATACTCGCTATTAAAGAAGTAATTTCAATTAAAAAATATATTGAAGAAAAATAAATTTGGATGAATGTTTTAAATGTATATATGTAGGTCAATGTGTATATGTTTAAAAGATAAATGAGAATGGATTGTTAGGTTAAGTAATAATGATAACTGAGACCAAGAGAGAGATAACATGGGAAAGACAAATTTAGATTATATTATATAAATTAAAATCTTAAAATTCAAACTATAATTATTCTATTATAATAAAAAAATTCATAAGACAAAGTATAAATTAATTATTTAAATAGAATAAACTAAATGCAATACTAAAATCAAAACAAGAAATAGTTATCTATCAATTACCCAAAATTAATTTTTATTATACATATAATATATAATAATGTAAAAATAAATTAATATTAATATAATAATAATTCTACTTCCTATATATCTAAAAAGATTATGGAACATTATACAGTGCCCATGCTTTGCGATCAAATTAATCAAAAATTAATGAAAAATCGTGTGTTTTACGCTGCAAAATAAAGGATTTCGAGATTGAAACAGGGGATGGTTTTAAACAGAGAATTTAGCAGTCAAGATTGTGAAAATTATCGCGCTCGCTTGCCATTCAGGTGTACAAATCGTTGAAGTTATTTGTTCTGAAAGAAATCAGATGCGTACTTGCTGCATTCGAGATCTATGCAGTATTTAGTACGACCAAAAAATTGAATCATCGTCAAGTTCTGCACACTTTGTACAGAGGACTAAAAATAAAAAACTAACTCACACAAAACTTTCAATCATCTTGTTTTAGTTATTTGTGGATTGTAGAAATTCTATTGGAGTCACTGATTATTAATCTCCTATCTCATAAAAATAATTTAACTGCTGAAAATAAATTTACAGCTGAATATCGAAAAATAACACAACTGCAACTTCACTAAAAATACGGAAAGAAATAAGCAACACAAGGACACAATATTTTTGGACAATCGTCCCTGAAAAACCCCTTAAGGGAAAACCAGTTCTACAGATGGAAAATATATTAATCTTTAGTAATATAAGAATTACAAAAGAATTCCTTGCCTCTTACTGGCAGAACTCCGACAAACTCCTAATATCTCCTGCTGATATCCTCCACTGCTATATCAACGCTATCACTGCGCCTCTTGCTAACACTGCAAGACTATTTGCTATCACTGCAAGTTCTTCTCAAGACTTCTTATTTTCCAAATGACCCATGACCCCTTTTTATACTACTCTGTTGGAAAACCAACGGCCAAGATTAATTCAAACCAACGGCTGAGATTAAGACAACTCAATAACCAATAACTAATTTTGGCTATGAGGTGTCACCTAAAAAGAGCCACTATTAAATAACAATTGTTTTTATCCTAACAATACTTGTTTGACAAAAACAACCATTTTCTAATTCTAGGTCAGGATGAATAGCTGTCCAAAACTACCCATAACTAATGCTGTTATTTCTGGGTAAGGACGAACAGCTGTCCAAGCTACCCATAATTAACATGGATCGTTGATAAAGAGGACTAAAAAATCAATGGACACAAAACTTTCAATCATCTTGTTTTAGTTACTTGTGGATCATTGATAAAGATGACTAAAAAATCAATGGACACAAAACTTTCAATCATCTTGCGTTGTTCTAGTTACTTGTGGACCATTAATTTTAAAAATCATCCTGTCCATTTCATATAAAAGACACCTTCGGTCTAACAATAATTTAAGACCATAACTCACCTATGAAGATGTGTTAAAAAATAGAATAAATAATAATAAAAAAGAAACGGCTTATCATTTTGGGCTTTTGTGGGCAATTAAGACTAGGTAGTATTAGAAAAGAAAGGATGTCACTTGCATATTAAAATCTTTAAACCACTGAAGAAATAAGGAAAAACCCTAGGTAACATTGAGAACCCAATGGACTAGAGCACAAACACCAAATAGATGGTTTTTTGGGGGTGGTATTTGAATAGCACAAATTTGGATAAAACCATGCTATGAGAAACACAAGAAAAAAAATCAATAACAAGGCCCCTAATAGAATATTTATTTTCATGTTAGGGAAAGTGACCTAATAGATGATGTTAGGGAAAGTGACCTAATAGATGAAGACTATGGTGTGGCACAACAATGAGTTTTTATTTTCTTTTATTTTTACCCATTGCTTTTAATGTTGATCACTATTAGTTTTCATGTTTGCATTTAAAAAATGAACAAAAATTATCCATTTTCATAGGTCACATGAAAGAAGTTCAAGCAATCATATTGCGACACAAACAAAAATCAGTAATATATATGCTTTGATGCATTTGCATATTAGTCATTTTTTTAAGGGTGTATTAAAACAACTCAACAAAAATGCAATCTATATGACTATATCATTGATGCATGGAACCTTAAACAATAATTGTAAACTCTTAACTCACATATAAAGTATGCTTAAATTTATGTGAAAACTAATTAAACTATTTAAGAATAACGTGTGATGCAAAAAGTTAAGGTGCACATTTGTTAAGCCCTCTCTTCTAATATGATACCTTTTTTTTTTTTAATGGAGGATTTTTCATTCATAAAGTTGTTTTAGCTACCTGATACAGAAGCATGAACCTTAAGCTGAAACCTCTTCAGCTAAGAGCCAAGGACTAAGTGGCATCCATTTCACCAAATTCACTTGAGATGTGATCTCCACTTCATCCCTTATGATGTTGAAGCTTGCACTCAATGCACTTCATCTATGGGCTCATTAAGAACCATTTAATTTCACCAATAGACCAAGGAGCCATTGACAATATGATACCTTTCTTATTGGAGCATGGCAATAAAATCTTTTTTTTAATTATACCTAACAATTAAGAATATACAAATATAATAAAGCTTGGAAAGCTAAATTGATTGATTGAAAAAATATAAATTTATTCAAATCTTGAATGAAGATGTCTAAAAAATAAATAAAATATTTGCCATATATTAATATAGATATCTTAAAAATATCTGTCTAAAAAACACTATTTTATGTAATTCTAAAATTGTGTATGAATACATAATTTTTATTGTATATTCTATATAATAACTAATGATTTGAATCTTATATATTTCTATTAATCATAAAGTCCATCACGCTATAAAACTTCAATAGTAGTTTTAAAATAATACTAATGAAAATCAAACAAAATTGCATTCATTTAGTAATCAATTATGAACAGTAAGATCCTTTTTTGTAAACATACACCTTAACAAAAAGTAAATCAAACCTCAAGATAAGAAGTATCTAAGCATCAAGATCAATGAAAAGGTAGTTAAAGGAATGAATGCCTCATCAAACACTCAATGGTTTTCAAAATATATTTATCCAATTAAATAGAAAATTTAAATCAAACTATTAGGAGAAAAAATGAAACTCGAATTCCATTAAAAAATCAATCTTATGACATTAACAAAATTCAAATTTTCATTCCAACCAGAACTTTTATGCATATTGGTCTCCCTAACATTTTAAAGATGATTCTATAATACATTTTCATAGTACATTTATTCTTCAATATGTATAAATGACTAATGACTGTCAAATTTAAATTAAAGATTTTATTTACATGATCATAAACATGATACTCTCCATACCTAAATACTTCAATATTTGTTGTTTTGTTGTTTTGTTGATTGGATTGTCTGGTTCTGTTTTGATTATCTTTTGTTGTGAATGTGTTACTAAAAGCCTTTGGGTTGTGTTAAGGGTCAGCGCCATTGTTCTCGCTGCTTTTAATATTAAAAACAATATACCATAATCGTTTAGTAATTAATGAGACAGTCGAACTTAAAGTTAGAAGAGAAGGCAGTCATGTGAGTGTTGAAGTAGTCACATCACATGAAACACACTATCTTTGAATTCACATGCAAGAAAATGAATTATTTGATGCTATTTTTCACATGTTGACAATACAAGTTTTTTTATTTAAGATAGAAAACAAACAGATATTTTAGAGATGAGAGTGAGAGTTGGCTCTCACCAACCCAATCATCTTATTACATTGATAATTCAATATGTACAAATGATTATCAAATTTACATTAAAGAAATTTTATTTACATGATCACGACATAATACTCTTCATACCTAATTACTTCAATTATAACAACAACATAACATGTTATTCTTTATACATTAATAACAGTCAAAGGTAGAAGGGAAGGCAACCATGTGAGAGTGTTTTGAATAGTTTTAGCTTTGAATTAAACTTCACAACGGTCCCTTCCGCAGAGCAAATTTTCCTGCTCTCTTGACAAAAAATGTACCCAACTGACATTTCACGTCGTGAATTTTGTTCCCATGCAAGAAAACAATTCACATGCAAGAAAATGTGACTATTTTCACACGTTGACAATAAATATTACTGTTCACTCTCACCAACCCAATCATCATATTGGGAAATTTGCATAAATAGATGGCTTCGGTGGGCACGTGCTTCATGGGCACTTTGGGTAAAAGCTTCTTCCCTTTTCTTAAGGGTTACAAATAACCTCAATTTCATGTGAGATTATAGGGAACATCAAATCTTAGTGATTGATGTTTATGTCTATAACATTTTATAGTCTAGTCATTTTGAGTGGTAGTCAAGGATGGGAATCATATGAATGAATGAAGCATTTTTTACTTTATTTTTATATAAATAAATAATTAAATAAATCATAATAAAAATATCTACATTTTAATGGTTTCAACATTATCACTTTTTTACAGGGTCTTATTTTGTACATGAGTTTTTGTGGGTTTCAATAGTTCATAAATCAATGACCCATGTCAAATCAATTGATAGCTCAAAGTTCTATAGAATGAACTCTAAGCTTGTTAGAGTGAATCCACATCTTAAAATTTTTGATATATATGAGAAGTGCATTAAAAAACAATTAATTTGGTAGAGTATCAATCCATCCATTCTTACATATTATACAATATGAAACTTATTTGCTAGCCACTTATAATAATACCATTCATTCGACAATGAAAAATCAAAATTAAAACATAATAAACTACACTTTGACCAATATCAATTGCAAATTTAATGAAACTATAAGATGAATTGTGGTTTTTTACTTGTAAAATATAGAAAGAGGTAGTTCAAATTAAAACATTTAACTAAAAGAAAGAAATTTTTTTATTACAAAAGCAAGATGATTAGGGATTGCTCTTACAAGTGCCCAAGGTAATTTAGACAAGTCCAATTATGATTCCCTCAATGGCTCCAATGAGTGAAGGTTCCTTAACAAACATATCATTGAGGAAATTCTTTATAAGAAGACTAGTGGCTCCACACATGTTGGTATTCAAAGCTAACTCATATGAAACAACATTGACAGTATAAGGGTTACCTCCACATATTGATTGCCAGTCTTGCTACATCTAGGCGAGAATAGTAGCTATGGTCTCGGGGGGATAGGCACATGTGCCTTGGATTTTATTTGTAATCTTCTCTAGGCTCTCTAATATGGATTGGCAAGTGTCCTTATGTAATGCCGACCAAAATACCCTAGATAAATAAAGCTAATTAACAACAAATAGAGATAATTTTTATAAAAACATTATCTAATGCAACACATATAACCATCTACTCATATGCATTAAACATTCTTTAACATAATATGCACATAAGAACATGAACATTTAAGCATAATCACATGATCTATTAATGCAAGTAGAAATAAACACAATACCACATCTATCTTCCCTAGGGTATCTCAACACCATTACTTACGCTACCAACATAAGTAATAACATCATAATCACTACCTGAATTCATTGCATTCTCTCTATTATTATTTGTTCTTTCTATGCAACATATTCAAGATCATTCTAATCTACCTATCATGAATGCATACATTAACAATGCAATACTAATCAATCCCATTAAATTCATTTTAAGAACACCAAATCCAAATGTTCCTAATCTCATTTATTCATTTTTCCTAACATCATTAGTCTATTCCAAAATGCTCTTAATCACATTACTAATCCTCTCTTAACATCATAACATTCACATAATGTTAAGTACACAATAAATAATCCAATACCATTATTTTCATTATTAAAACAATCACAAGACACAATATGATACATTTTTATATTCTATTACAAGAGTCATAATCCATGTCCTAAAACATCCTTTACAATTACATATACTTCATCAAAATTATATCAAAGAGCATATCTCTCATACCACATGATGCAAATATAATAATCTCATGATATCTACAATCACATATGCCATAAGATTAAGTGTTGGCATTGTATTGTCATTGATGTCAACCGATAAGTATGTCAACCAGTATGCAAGATATTGTTACCAACATTGGAGATTGTTGGCATGTTGATATCAATCGATATGGGATGTCAACCGATAAGTTTGTCAATCGGTAAGCAAGAAAACCCAGTAAGTGCAGTCTGATATAACATGACCTAACCAGTAGAATAGTGAAGTGCACGATATAAAGGTTACTCAGTTAGTGTATACTGGTAGCATGTTTGGTCGGTGACCAAAGTTGAATCGACATAATCAAGTGAGCTGGATGTTGATAGAGATGTCACATGGACTCCAGGTGGCAAACATGCAATGGTAGGTGAAAGTTGTGTCAATGGGGTAGTTTACAACTAAATTTGTATTAAATGTCGACTACGAAAATCATGGATCAGTTGTAGAGGATTGTGGCTCAAAGAAAATCGAAGGGCAAAGATTTGATTCTTTAACATCATGATTGAAGCAGGATATTTGATCGTCTAGTTGATTTGGAGAAAAAAACTGCTAAATCATTTATTAAGACAGATGAACAGAGTCCAGTTTGCTAAATATAGTAAACGTTCATAGGAAGAATAAAATAGGACAGAGCTTTTTGTTGTACTATTGCAGGTTGTTGATTCAAGAAAGATGAAATCTGATTTGATTTGGATTGAGGTCGATGTACTAGAAAACCCTAAGCGAGTGAAGTTCGAGTTTTTGTTTTGGCGGGAAATCATATATATAAATATGTAGATCAAAAACTAAAGTATGTGGAGAGAGAATCCTTTATGAGAGATTGATGTTACAGTGAATCTTTGCGAGGCAAGAGTTGATCAGTCTGAGTGTGATAGAATATATTGAAGTGACTAAGTGTTGGAGAAAAACCGGTAAGAAAGGTTTAACCGACAAGGGTTAAGGTAACCGGTAAAGTGTTATAGAGTATAACAGTCTGTTAAACCGACAGTGTCTAAACTAGTCAGAGATCAGCAGAGTGAATAGTTTCTAGGAGTTACAAAACTCATTTGTAACCAAGTGTTTATCAGTGTATTGATTTTATATCTCATTGTATTTCATTGAGTGGGTGCTCGGTGCAGGGGTTGGTACTCCTTTGGGTAAGTGCCCATAAATTGCTAGGGTTTGGTGCTCCTTGGGTTGGTTCCTTAAACATTGTAAAATCATTATTTCACTGTGAGGATGGATTGGAGTAGTAGATCTCCAACAACATTTCTCACTGAGGTTTTTCTCACATTGGGTTTTCCTCGTATATTTGGTGTTATGTGATGTGCTATTGTGTTTGATTGTTTGTTAGTACTTTCATTATCCTACCAATTGCACACATTGTTTGAAATTGTTTATAATCACTGATTCATTCCCCCTCTTAGTGATATCTTGTGTTCTACATTAAGTACATCCATCTGCTACAATGTCCATCCACAACTAATGATACAAGAATCTACATCCACACATACACATCCAATGAAGAGTATCCCAATGGAAGAAGGCATCAAACCACCCCCCATGCTAGGAGATGACACAAGGTCCCACACACACTCTAGACCTAGGCTGACACCTAACAACCAAAGAGACTCAATAACTCCAAAACCACAACAAGAAGCAACACATAATCATAAGCCAACTTACATCACAAGGCTAAACATAAAATATAAAAACTCTCAGAGGCATACCAACAATCACGGCATAAGGAACAAGGACCAAGGACACATGTAGGAGTGGAGTGTCATCACATGCTATCCTTGCAAAGAAGGATCCACCTTGATAGACATGTCTCGGCATGCTATCCTCAAATAGAAGGCATCATCTTGATAGACATGTGGAGCCATCTAAACGTATGAGAGAACAAGGAAGTTTGGTTTTCCATCACTATGGCCTTCCCAAGATTATCCTAAAACATCCTTCCTAGGACTAAGTCTTGGGGCTCTACAACCATTATCATCTTGATTAGATGAATCCTAATTACCCATCCCATCAAATTAATTATTAATGTTATCACTTATTTAAAACAAGGAAAACATTCAATGTGCCCTAGTTGTCTAGACTCTAAGCATCCTTACTAAGAACATCCTAGCAACCTATCTCTCATGACCTCGATCATCACATGAAAACCCACTCCCCCTAACCATGTTCGAAGACCTTAAGGGAAATTCAATAACAAATCATGAGGAGGATCAAATGCAATATCAAATAAGAATCCACATAGCATACACAATAACCATAGCAAACCAATTGCCAAAATGCCAACAATGCCAACATTTAATCAAGAGCCTCAACTTGCAACAAATATCAAATAACTAGAATAGTGCATAAAATCATCCAAATCAGCCATATATATAAATAAACCCTCAACAAGAGGCTCATCAACTCGTTGGAGCTACACATGAACATACCCGCAACAACAAGGCATATCAACTTGTTGTAGTAGCAAAACATCCTCTACAACAAGGCTTAATCAACTTGTCGCAGCACAAATATAATAAAATAATAAAATCTTAGACACATACAACACTGGAAAATATTAGAAAATGCCAAAAGAAGCCTTTGGTACAGGAATAAAACTGAGAAAATTGACCCAGAAGACCAAAACCATGAAAAACGCAACTACAAAGCAATTTAGTGCATACACCTAGCAATGGAGTGCTTTTACCCGACATAATGACATATGTACATAACTGTATAGCACATATGCTAATCGAAGCAATGCTTTAATATAATTCTTGAGCACATACATAAATAACATTAGCGCATTCGACAGGCAAAATAGCGCATTCAATAAACATGTTAGCATATTTATCAAATACAATAGTGTTTCCACTAAATAAATTAGCCCATATGTTACTTTGGCGCTTTTGTAAAAAGGCTCGAAATACAGAAAATAGAAAATATGTTTAGGTAAAATAAATCACTGAGATAACAAACAAGGTCAAAATCACAATCAATAGATTCACCAAGGCAAATAGAGTCAATGGAACAAACTAAACTAGAAAGAGATTCACACATAGAGGAGATTGAAGCTCTCAAACAAGAGACTTTCGACAGAGTCAAGAGGATAATCAACTCTCAGAGAACATTACAAATTCCTCCAGACTCACAATAACAAAAAAATCAATACAATCTAGAGCAAGACTAAATCACAGCACGCAAATACAATCCAGCTACCAAGGAAATGCTTAGGAATACAGAAAGAAGAGTCGGAAGACATACACGGTGATACGCAATGTTTATATATACAAATATTCTTCCCTGAAAATTATATAATAAAACTATATCATATAGCTCTATTATCAATAAATTTCCAATAGTATTTACCCATAATTCTTGAATACAATATTTCTGCAAACATAGTGCAAACAATCTTTAAGGGAAAATAAATTACAGAGAGAAGGAAACTCCACCAACCTGGGAAAAATCAAAGTAATGTCAAATGAAGTTGATGAATAATCCAAATCCAAGCAAAGCCAAGCAACCAAAATCTCTAGCCAAGAAATCCAATATGTAGAAACAATTCCAGAAATGCTAACCTGACCAAATGCACATGCAGCTAAATAAATAAAAATTGCATTCAAATTGTAGCCAAAATCCAGCCAATACAAATATTTCAAAATACTATATAATCTACCTACCATGCCCGAATATGATATTTTATTTTCCCAAGGCTTTTTAACCAATAATCATTGAGGGTAAGTAAGTTATATAATATTTATTTACCCACATATAGTAACAAGAGATATAATGCAAAATCATAAAAATGAACAAATAATAAACCATCTAATAAAATAAATCTAGAGGCAAATAAATAAATGAAAGCCTCAAATAAATATAAAGCCACAAATAATCAATATAAAACCATAAATCAATAAAACATTAATCAAATAATAATAATAAACCACTCAATAATTATTTAATTAGCCAAACTATATAATAAATTAAATTAACATTAATAAATTATATTAATCAAGCATTAATTAAACAAATAGCCAAATACTCATACGATGACCACAACTCAACACACTAGCATGATGATTCGCTCCAAGACAGCTGACCATCAAGGATGACAACTTAAACCTATCTAGTGTGTAGAGGGAATTCATGTCATCTTCAACAACTTGCCATTGGGATAGAGACACACTCAGACGTGTGAAACCAGGTGGAGTCAATGTCTAGTACTTGCAATCTTGCAATCGCCAATAACCACGATACGACATACATAATAATATATCATAATTAAACATGCAAGTGATAGAGAATCGCAATGCCATATCTTGTTTGCAATGAGTGATATGACATCTTCCCTATCATGAAGACACTAGAAGACAATCACAATCACTTTAGCATCAACTCAATCATCATGATCATAAAATAGGGTTAGCATAACCACAACATCACCGAAATCCCATGAGCAATATAATCCATCTAAATAACAAGTGCATATAGAGATCATCAAATATGAATCCATTAAATCATAATAATCAAGAATAGATATCATCACCCACATAAATCATCATATATCATATGTCCATGCAAAGTATCTAGAATCATCGTAAGCATCTGAAATATAGATAGAGTCATAATCATAAATCAAAACATCATATAAGAGTCTAGATAAGTCTATCAATGCATAAATCAAAGATAAGTCTAGGAGGGACACTACACCTTATAAAAGCAATATATTGGTACTCGAGGCTATAAAAACTCTCATTCTATTAATCTCATTATTAGTTCATGGAAAAAGTTCCTCAAGTGGATTTGGTGCATCCACCATGATCTAGGTACCTAAAGGAGAAATAAGGTTCTTCCTTTAATCTAGAATATATTACAATTTTCAATTTAAATAACAGCTAAACTTGATCTAACATGTATTTCTCTCTAGCGTGCATGAAATAAATAACTTAAAGAAAACCAGTATTATTAATTACACGTAGCATATAATGACATTTGAACCACATAAATAATAATCAAATCTTATATATGATCTAGTTATATTAAAATCAAGTCTACTAAGAATAATAATTCCTCAAATTTATATTTATGTATTCATATTTGTAATGTACAAGAATTTGACTATCAAGTGTTACATTAACTTTTAATGACATAAAATGTTGTGATCTATTTACCATATAGATTCATATTACATTCACACTAGTTGAGCAAGAACTTAAGACCTAGCACATGTATGCAAATGACTAAAAAACATATTAACTTCACATGTAGGAAGGAAATGTAAGGTTGTGGAACCTCGTTTAATTGAATGGATGAGATCCATTACAATCTTAGGAGGGTGGCTAGAAATTACTAAAAAAGGACTAGAAATCATGATTGTACCCATCATAAATACAAATTTTATATCTTCTTTAAAATCATGTCCTATACATTTAAACAGTTTACATGTAACTTATTCATTTAAATGGTGTAAAAATGAGATCCAAAGCTTGATGAAAACAAAGGATAATGATGGATTAATGATGTAAGGTAGTTAAAACATGATGGAATAATGAGTTGTTTTTTATGTATAGTATTAAATTTGATACATCCAAATGAAAGAATTTGTATCCATGTATAAGGCTAAAATATTTAGATAAGCTACCATGTAAAGGTGTGTAAGAATAATGCACTATGTGGTCCATTTTTAAAATAAAGATGTGTAAGGCCTCTATAGTGAGTGGCATATCAAAAAATCTTGTGTAAAATTGAATTGCTTGGCTACAATTGATGTACATGTCATGTAAGAAATAATGCATACAATTGATGTACATTTCATGTAAGAAATAATGCATATGTTGATTGAATGAATGACAATAATTTTTAGTGTATGTATATATAATCAAAACATTTTTCCCTCTTAAAAAGAAATAGTATCCATTACAAGTTAATTGTAGGAAACTAAGAATAGATCTGCCCCAACTTTTACATACCATTTTTCTTTACTAGCATATGCTGCTCACTTTTAGCTATGCTAAATATTTCCATAGATATCTATTCACATTCTAATACTCATATTTTCAACGTGACTTATGTTATAGCCTTCATATTGTTCAATAAATTGCCTTCTATATTTTAGAATTATTCCTCTATTATGGAATTGATATATGGCGGTGCATTGGATGAATTTAAATGTAAAACATCAAGTGATTGACAAGAGGTGTCCATGATGGAATTGATATAGAGTTCAATTCTCCTATTTTCTTTTCTTTTTTTAATCTTATTTATAATTTCTCCTTTTTTACTCTTTCCATGAGCTTGGAATATAATATTTAATTTTATGAATATCACATTCATGCATAGGTGACACAATTCCTACTCTAGTTGTGCTATAGATTGTCTAAGTTTCATATTCATTCTTATCAATTATTATATCTACAATCTCCACATATTGATTGTGGAATGGTAGGAAATAGGGTTCACTAGCTTAATGCATGTAAACTAGGAAATCAGGCCTATTTCTATCTTGATTATATTTGGAAGGAGAATGATCCACTAGGCTCAAGATGGATCAAGCACAAAGTGGATGAAGTGGTCTTCACTATTGAGTTGAAATGTGAAATGTTATTGTAAGGAAGAATGAAGGAATTAGGAGCAAGTAAGCTAAAATGATGGTTTTTTGCATATATGGGAAGACAACTGACTCAAAACCCAATTCCAAGAAAGTATGTGAAAGTACAAACTATAACTAACCCATAGTCCAAATTTGAGGCAAAAGTGTAGGGACTCAGTTGCCCAACTTGATCAACTCTCGTTAGTTTTGGCTTCGACAATTTGTAGACTATAGATCTCTATTTGATGATCCTACACCTCTTTCTATAGCTTTGTCACCTATTCCTACTCACAAAAAAGAGAGAAAATTAAAGGGGGGAAAAGGGTTTGCCTAAGTTAAACCCAGGTTTAGGAAATAACATTGAAGTTGAATTGAATTGGAATTGAAATTGAAAGCATGTTGTTAAGTAGTAGAGGATAGAACTAAAATTGAATTTTTTATACCTTCATAGGACTTCTTTGTGTTAAAATTCTCATGAAGATTCTTGATGTTGACTTGTAATCGACTTAGAAAGAGAGGATCATGGAGGTCACAAATTCATAGATCTCCCAAAAACTCCTAGTCTTCAATGCCTTGATGCTTGATCAATTTCTCTTGAGAATTTGGTATTTAATATCATCATCCTTGTCGTTGATAGATGATATATTCCAAAATGAGGGAAGATACCTTTCTTTTTAAGGTATCCCATGCATTTTAAGGTGCAAAACATGGAGCATATTGACACGGGAAAACAATTCCTACTAAATCAAGCTAACTGTTGTCTGGTTTCAATTACATGCCAAACTAAGGGGAGTGGAATGCCCTAGGCATCATGCTCCCTCACAAGAAATCCCAAATTGGGACTTGAGGTCCTAAATGGGGCAAGTGGTGCAGGGGAACCAAGTCCATTTTTTACAAATATGGTCAGGTGAGATCCAGTGACATGTTTTTAGGTGTTTTGTGTCTTTTGTCATCAATAAGGTCATAGTAGACAATTTGTAATGTAATAAGGGTCCTTTTAGTTCAGATTGTTATATTTTGTAATGTTTGTCATGATTAAAAGTGCAAAATTACATAAATTGCAAAAAAATGGAAGGCCAACGGTCATGAAGTTCAAAATTTGGTTGTAACAGAAAGGATGGAAAAGGCTTTGTAAGGGCCTGGGATGGTTGAGCAAGGGTTGTTTGTGAAGATTATAAATTGAAAACCATAATAACATATGATTTTCCCTGCATTTTATTGATAAATCCACTATTGTAGCCTCTTGTACATGTCCGTACAATACTATTATGATCTAAAACCATTTTAAATTGTTAGCAGCATGAATTAACTTCTTTTTGGTTTTGATTTGGAGTGTTTTAATAAAGATTTGTGAATTTTAGAGGCATTCTTTTGCAACTGCCTGTGAGGAGCCAGTTTGAGGGTTTGAAGTCACAAAGATGAGTTACTAGACCATTCCACCCATTGTGTTCTACTTTAACCTAATGGAATGGTCCCAAAAGGTCTAAACTAGGTGTGTACATGAGTATAGGAGCAAGGGAGGCATTTTGGGTTGATGCCTAGTGAAATTTTGTATGTTTTTCAAGTGAAATTGGAGGTATAAGGTTGGAATTTGACAAAATGTTGACGTGGAAGATGATGTGGAGGATCCTAGAGAATGTGCAGATAGATTTAAGGGTGTTTGAAGAGTTACCTTGGTCGGAAATAGCTTGGAGTATTGAGTTTCATTAAACCCCATGCAATTGGCCTAAAAGGAGGGTTTTGTGGTTAGGGTATTAAAAGGAGTCTTCCTTGGTAAAAACCTAGTGAATCCATCTATTTAAGATTTTCCTAGGATGTCTGAGTGGGTTTTGTGAGAAGTTCGGTTGATTGGAGTATTTGTAGAAGTGACCTAATTTGGGGTCTAGGACAACATAGAAGCCCTAGTTTGAAGTTGTTGGTCCAAAGTGACCTAAGTGGATTTTCAGATATGTTTTAGAAGGCCTTAATTGGTATCTAAAAACCTATTTGAATTGTGGAGATATATTCTAGCTTAGAAGTTGTGATAAAAAATGTCATTTTGGAGGGCTAATAGAATATAGGCCTAATGGTGCGGACAATATAGTAGTTGGGATAATCAGAAGCTTTGGAGGGTATAGATGGTGTATTCATGTTACATTTATTTACCCTAGAATGCCTCCTATTTAAGTTCAAGTGTTGTGAAGCCTCAACCCAAAGTTGGTGTTTATAGAACATTGAGGTATGGTGCATTGTAAGGGTAGTTGGAGTTTGAGAAGGGTGATAATGGATATATGAGCCCATTATTGTGAAATATGCCCACATGTTAATTATTGGTATCCCACCTACTAAATCAGCAAGGAAGCTAGAAAAATATATTAAATTGAGTTGGGAAAAGCATACTAGGTACTAAAGTCTAGGAATGCTAAAATGGGGCTTAGAGAAGCATGAATTTGCACAAGGTGAAATTTTACGACACTAGATTTGGCCCCCACTTTAGTGGGAGTATGACTCTACATTCATACTCATGGTAAAGGAGATTGAAGAATAAGAAATATTCATCAAGGTCAAAGAGACAAGGATCACCAAGCCCCCAAGTGACTTAGGACCTTATCAATCTAAAACCAAAATAAAAGGACCAACACATGAAAAGAGAGAGAGAAAACACGACAATTCTAGCCTAGTAAGGTTGAAACTTACTATGAGTCATGTAAAGAAAATAGTGCAAAGGAGAATCCAAATAGTCTAGAAAGCTATGTTATGCTAGTCAGTTCACCTTAAGGATAACCAAGGAAAGCATCGTATCCAAGGAAATCTTCCAAGAGAGAATATTACAAAGAAAAAGACAAAGTTTGCTAAGTAACCTAAAGAAAGGTACTATAAAAATTGATCAGTGGTGTTTGTATAAAGTGTAATAAAGAGTAGAGTTTATTCCCCCATGTTAAAGCGACTTCATATGCCTTATCGGAAGCAATTGTGCAATGCCCACTAAAATACCCTAGAGAAATTAACTATCTAATATGCAAAAAAAGATTTTTTTTATACTTAATCTAATGCATCACATATAACTAATACTCATATGCATTAAACAACTATATACAAGATATACACAACATCATCTTTCATAACATAATCACAAAGCATAGTATGCAAGCGAAATTAAACACAATTCAACAATCATCATTCCCTAGGGTATCTCAATGTCATTACTTAATATAACATTAAGAGCATAACATCACATTCACTATCATAAAATAACCCATTTAATCATTTCTCTTTATTTCTACAATACACAAAGGATCATTCATTTAATTAACTATCAAGAATACAACCTATCATTATCCAATTACCATTAGCCTCTTTAGATTCATTTTAAGAACACCAATCCAACTGTTCCTAATACCCATTCTCTTTATCTTAATATTATCATAACATCATTGATTCCACTCTAAATATCATCTAAAACATGTCTAATCCATTTCCTTAATAACAATAGGCATCACATAACAATAAATATGACAACATATCCTTTACAAATGCCATAATCATAACCTATTACATCATCTTCATTGTATATGAATGCAAGATCTCTTTACATCAAGATACATAATTATCTTTGTACTAATATATTTATCTCATAAAACCTATCTATACAAATGCAAAATGAAACATATTACATCAATCTGTTACAAGTATCCATCTATAAGATGAAGAGATAAGGAACCCACAACCATGTACAAGAGCATCCAATGAAGAACATCCCAATGGAAGAAGGCATCAAACCATCCAACCATGTGGAACCAAAGGAATCCAACCCTGGTACTAGGAGTTGACACAAGGTCCCACACACACTCTAGACCTAAGCTGACACCTAACAACCAAAGGATACATCCACAAGCCCCACAAAGAGTAAAAATCACTTAATAATTCTCAAAACATCACTCAGCTAGAACTAAACTCAAGACATGACATCTAGAGGCACCACAACAACAATGCATAAGGAACTAGGATCTACATGTAGGAAAGAGTGTCATCACATGCTATCGCCAAGAATAAAGGATATCCTAGAACTCAGTCTCAACTTCCATGATACACATGTGGAACCATCTCAACATTTGACAAGAAAATTCAGTTTAAGCTATCAAATACTTGGTTGATTTGTAGGTTATTTATTCATTTATATCAGGTTCCTATGCTACTCCAGGATATCCACAAGTGATTAGAGTGGCCAGGATGGTTCCTAAGCATTGTTGTACGTCTTCTGTGAATTAGTCCAATGAAGTTCTGGGGCATGTACCAATGGTGTCTATGTGGGAAGTTCACTAAGCTATGTGATCTCATGCAAAATATAGTCATGGATCATTATGGCTTGCTGACTACAACGTATACCTCAACCATATGAGCATGAACCATTATGGAGGGTCCATATTCTTTATTCTTTATTTATGCTATTTGTTTGTAGGTACAATGCTCCATCCTTGGTTCCTACTGCCTCATCCAAGATTGATACTACCATGCTCAATGATGAAAATAAAGCACTATGGATCGTCATTCCATCTCATCTATATATATTGCATTCCATCCATCCATACATTCATAAATAGCTGCATATCATTCATACATAGTAATGACAATGGGTGCATACTCTATTTCACTCTTCTTCCATAGGAATAGGTCCTCCATATCTTCTATCTAACATTGAATCCCCCCCTCACCCTCTCTATCTTAGTCATCATCATAATCCCTTCATCATTTCCCATCAACCCAATCAAGCCACATTCATCACCATCCATCTCTAAATAGGATGGACTGTGTTTCCCATCCTAAGTCAACCCAATCAAGCAAGTTACTCTATCTACACAGGCACATCGACACATGCACACCTAGACTATCAACAGATACTCTGATCAAGTATCTTTGGGTCTCAACAGGTAATCGATCATGGCAAACCTAGACTACAACAGACATTTATCATAATGACCTAGTCTCAACGGGGTTGCCATGATTCCCCACAATCATCCATCACACAAACACACTATCAATTGATCAACCAATCAAACACAATCACATCGGACAATTACATCAATTGTCTGAGTCTCAACGAGTATTTTGCTTCCTATACCTTGACTTCATCGGGCAATTACATCAATTGTCTAAGTCACCATCAGGTCACTTTGATTCACTTACTCAGACTTTATCATGTCCAAGCGAACAACTGACATCAATTGTCATGCTTTGACTCGACCGGGGCAATTAAACCAATTGCACCAGATTGTTCAACCAATTTTGATCAATTATATAGCATCACTCGAAAGCACAACCACCACATTTGCACCGTATATTTTTCCTGACCTAAAGGTACTCACTAGCTTGTTGTTTCTCCATTTTATCTCCGATTTCTTCTATTTTTCACCAGTATTGCTAAACTCTTCTCTTCTATCACCCCGCCAATTTTCATTCTTTTTCGAGAGATCACTTGATTTTTCAAAATTTTCAGCCCATCTCTCGAGGGGGCATACCACCCATTAAATTAACATTTTATGGGGCATATTTCTTCACACCTATTTTTATTTCTTTGAAACGATGCATAAACCGCACCGTCTCAAAGAGGGTCAAATGTAATCACATAAATCTATCCATTTTAATTAAATGAATATTTGCTATTTATTTGATTAAAAATCCACTAGCCGTCAATTAATTAAATTAACATTTAATTAATTCATCTTTAAACATTCTCCTATTAATTAAACAAATTATTCAATTTATTTTAATTAATTCATTAAACCAAATTCACAATCAATTAAATGAATAAATCCTATTTATTCAATTTGATCCCCTTTCTCCTTTTAAATAAATTAAATAAAAAATATATTAAATCATTAAATCCCCCCCACTTGCATTCTCCTAAAAATGCAACTTGCACCTATTTGTTGAAATAAATGAGTTTTATTTTAATAAAAAATCTATTTTCCCTCAACCACCAAATCCACTTGCAATCCTAATCCCTTTCTAGATTCTTCTAAACCCCTTTCTAATTAGCCTAATCCATCCCCTAATTATTGTCACATTCCTAAGCAACTTGGAGTAACTTCTCAAAGACTCCAAAGTCTTTGAAAAGAATTTAATGCTTTATGTGTCCAACAAGCTAACCTCTAAAGTCTTGCAAACCACTAATGGCTCTTTCATGACCATTAATGGCTCTTACATGACCATTTATGGTTAAATACACTTGCACCCATGGTTAAAGACTTTAACCCCTAACTCAACCCTCATGTGACCCATGTGTGGAGGAACTTGGTAATCCAAGAGATTCAATTGGAAAGCATGGGAATCACTTCTACGAGGGACATGTACCAAGAAGATGCACATTTCAAGGAGGCTTATGAGGTTTGTCAAGCTATGAATGAAAGGTATCATTCTGATTTTTCTAAGTATATGCTTCAAGAAGGTTTACTTTTCAAGGGTAGTCAGCTTTGTATTCCTAATTGCTCAATGAGGGAGAATATTGTAAAAGAAAAGCATTGTGGGAGTTTATCGGGATATTTTGGACTTGATAAGACACTTGAGTTGGTTAGAAGGTTCTATTTTTGGCCAAGAATGCAATCAGATGTGAGGAAATTTGTTTCAAAATGTGTGGTGTGTCAAAGAGATAAAGGTACAAGTTCAAATGCAGGCCTCTATACTCCTTTACACATCCCTACCAAACCTTGGGATTTTGTTAGTATGGATTTTGTCTTAGGCCTTCCTAGGACTAAATCAGGTTATGACAGTGTCTATGTTGTGGTAGACCAGTTTTCAAAGATGACACACTTTTTACCATGCAAGGTTACACATGATGCTTCTAATATTGTAGGCTTATTCTTCAAGGAAATTGTTAGACTTCTTGGGTTACCTTTAAGCATTATAGCAGACCGAGATCCTAAGTTTGTAGGACATTTTGAGAGGACTTTGTGGTGTAGATTAGGAAAAAAATTGTACTTCTCTTCTTCTTATCACCCTCAATCTGATGGACAGACAGAGGTGATTAATAGATCCCTTGGTAATTTCTTGAGGTGTTTGACTAAGGACCATGGGGTCACTTGGGATACTATTCTTCCACAAGTAGAATTCTCATATAATGACTCTGTGAACAGAAGTACCAGACTGAGTCCTTTCCAAATTGTATATGGAACCCATCCTAGAGGTGTTCTTGAACTCAGAGAAGTGCAGAATATTGATAGAAGAAGTTCTCAGGCAGATGATTTTGCTAAAGTGATGAGAGACATACATCAACAAGTCTAGGATAGATTGATACAAACCACTGAAAAGTATAAGCAAGCAACAGATGTTACAAGGAGAGATGTTCAATTTAAAGTGGGAGACATGGTGATGATTCATCTCAACAAAGAAAGACTCCCTAAGGAGAAGTTCACCAAGTTTCTTATGAAGAAGATAGGTCCTTTCAAGGTCCTCAAAAGATGTGGAAACAATACATACAAAATAGATCTACCCTTGGATGTGGGATTGTCACCTATATTCAATGTATCTTATGTATATGCATATAAAGGTTCTGTGGATGATGTTTGTGTTGTAGGTCCATCTGATTCTTCTAGTCCAGCTATGTTGGAAGGACTTCCTTCCCCTCTCAAACATGAGATTGAGTGCATTTTGGATCAAAGGGTTAGCAAGCAAACAAGGAGGAAGACTTACTTGGAGTACCTAGTCAAATGGAAGAATCAACCTTTAGAGGATGCTACATGGATGAATTCTGAAACTATTGAGAAGACTGGAAATCGCTTTGCAGACATCCCAACTCAAGGGACTTGAGTTTCTTTTGGGCCTAAGAGTATGGTTCAGAGAACATTCCATTACACATCTATTTTCAAGCACATGGTGGTGTCTACAGGTTCATTTATGATGTAATAATGGGTTGGATCAATGATCAACCTTGATGTAATTGAATGCCTATTTGTATGGTAAATAATCTTTTAGGTGAGCATATAAACCTAGAGGTCTATTAGGCCATGAAGGCTTGGAATTTGGATTTTCAGTGTTAGTATGTCTAGGATGTTGTCTTTGGTGTTTGGAGTCTAAAAAATGACCTTGGATGTGTTTCCATAAGGTCTAGGTGGTTAATAACCGATGTTGTCCTAAATTGCAAAATGTTGCATTTGTTGTCAAGCAACTTTTCAAAGTTCCCAGTAGGATGCCAACTACTTCTCCAATGGTCCTAACTATTCAAAAGTTGGTTATGGATGTTGGAAAAGGTTTATATATGTTTGGTCAACTGTAGGAAGAAGCAAAGTTGAAAGTTTTGTAAAGTTTGGTGGAGAAAGTGAATAGAACAAGTTTGATTTCGTCATACAGTGATATTTTTCTGTACAATCCATACAGAGCATGAGAACTACTGATGATTTTTTTATCTGGTTAGAAAGAATCCTGAAACACCCTTCCAATGCATTTGGTTTGACCTCTTGAAGTAAAGTTTAGTGGAAGTTATAAGTGTTTATCTTCTGCAAGTTTGAAACCCTCCATTTTCAAGGGTTACGATGCAAATAAGACTCTAACTCGCAATCTTCTCATTGGGATCCAATGGCCATGTGTAGAATTCCAGTTAGGGACATGTATTTTGAGATTCCAGAGGGGCGAGGTTAGAGGAGTTGGTTGGTACATTACCACCAAGCCCTGGTCTAAACCGGTTAAGGGTTTAGATTAGATTAGATGAATTTCATTGAGCATACAATGAATAATGATGAGATGCAGAGTTGAATTGATGGAATTGGAGTATTTGAACATAGAAGAAACTTCCTGAAGAGTTGGAACCTTCCGGTGATCCCAATATCATACACCTTCGTTGTGAAATCGGTCTAAACTGACCAATTAGGCTGTAACCCAAGTAGGTTTTGAAGAGTGTGTGGCATCCTAAAATTGTGACACTCGCAATTTCGACTGCATTTGGGTCTTCATGATGGCGATGCATTAATGGAACTTGAATGGAGACCCCGAAACCTGTTTATGACATCAAAAAACTGCATTTTTCAGCACCCTGGCCTGATCCTCCTTGCACCCTATTGTCCCTGGAGGTGGGACCATGGCGCCCAGCGCCCTGGTCCCTGGCCCTATTTTGGGCCCAGTCTCTTATGGGGCTTCGGGTCTTTAAGTTTGCAAATTGGAAAATAAGGTTGCTATGTCAGCCCAAGGTCGGAAAAAATCAGTCTTTCAACCCTAATTGACAAGTATATAAACTACATTTCCTCTCCCATTTTGAGGAGGAAGGACATATGTGTACAAGACGCGGAAACGATATTCAAGCATTCAAGCATTCAAGCATTCCTTCAAGCAATTGATCATTCTAAGTCTCCATTCAAGGCTAAGTGTTGCATTCAAAGACAAGGATTCAACCATTGAAGAGGAGATCACATACAACATACAACATACAACAACATTTATACCTTCGCATGTAAGAATACAAACATTCTTACAACAAGGTATCAGTACTTGTTTACATTACAATCATTTACATTTATAGCATTCTCATTTCTTGGTTAATTCCAAAACCGGGGTTTGACCTAAGGGCAAACCCCTAATCCCTAACCCCCCAATCGTCCTCTCTTTTCTGTGTGTAGGTTGCAGGTACGCGGCTGTAATTGAAGATCTGGAATCCTTGTGCAGAGACGAACAGATCCCCCTTCGTTTCGCGGATTTTTCAGAGGACCGTGTGCACGTGGGGCGCCATCGTCTCGTCAACTTTCGCTCAAATTTGTAGAACAGCATCGTCTCGACATTTTACAGCTAATTCCAGGTCCGCAGCTTCATCCTATATTCCTATCTCTATTTATAAGTGAATCTTTCTCACTTTACATGCATTCCTAGCTCAATCCTTCTATCTACATTCTTTACAAAAGAGGGTAGCCTTGCTATCATAACCCTTGAAACTCATTTAGAATCCAATCTTGCATTGTGTGGGATTGGATCTTGTGGGTTTCAACCCCTCTTTTGAATGTAAAGTCTCCCCTAAGTGAAAACCGTCAACCCTAGTGACCTCCTTTCTCTCTCCTTGGAGTGGTGGGGGGAACACTTAGGGTTCGATCGCGATTTTCCACTTTACAGAGTGCAAGAACAAGGTGGAATCCCAATCTTTTGAAATCTGATAGTGATCCCAAAGGGTGTCTGAAACCTAAATTTGTTTAGGGTGTTGTTTGGTATTATCTGGAGAAAAGTCCCAAAAGACAGTGAAATAGGGCTACTAACCGATAGATTGGTGTCGGTAAACCTATGCCGGTAGATATTTATCGGTAGGCTTGTCTAGGCCTCAAAAGCCAATATTTGTCTTGTGCTTCAAAATAGCATTGTGGAAGATCTTGATAGGTCTTAGGAAGTGGGCATAAGTGTTGTGCCATCCCTGGTTAGGGGTAAGAGTTTGATTTCATAGTTGAGGTGTGAAACATAGCCATGAGGAAGAATCAAGGTAAAGAAGACCAAGGTGTGTAGGTGGGTTTATCACCCTACTGCTACCGACCTCTGTATCACATATGAAGAGATATTACAAAATATAGGGGCCTGCACTTGCAGGAAAGCTTACAACCTAGAGCACACTAGTCAATCACAAAAGGAGCCTCACTGACTACATACAAATCTAGACTACAATCCAGAGAAGTGTTGAACTGCAAAAGATAGCATCTCCTATGCCTGAATACAGTTTCGCTTAAGCTTTGTTTGTTCTGGTCTGAAACCCTAAACCCTTTACCAGAATACCCCTTTGTACAAATATCCTCACATACATGATCTATCAGATATATTTCGCATCTCCTTCATTATTTCCTTCCTAATACATATTCACATCATATTACATATATCAAAATGATCTAATCCAATCAACCTATATACCCCTTACAATTTATCATGCCTTATGTCGGCTTACAAAGATAATTACAATATCAATATACATGTCGGCTAAATAACATAAATACATGAATATCAAAAATAATTGTCAATGCCAGATCCAAGAGATGTCGGCCTCCAATACCGATAACCTTATTCTAAACCTCATCGGCTTGCATTGTCGGTAACCAAAGAAATCCTTCCATCCTGTCGGTGTCAGTGCTGGTGCTGGTGAAGTGTCTGCCGGTACACAACTGAACCAAAACATGAAGCTAGAATAAGCTGCCATATTGCCATCAATGAAAACATGGTGAAACCTTGACCAATTGAGTGTCAATTTCCAACAAAATATGCTTTCAGGAATTAAATTCCCCCTATGTTGGCCTTTGATTAGAGAATAATTAACCCTCCAAGGCAAGTATAAAAGGAGGCTTAACTTAATTCTCTTATTTGGGTAAGAAGGATGATAGAGGTGAATAAGAAAGAGGTCTTCATTATCGTCATCAAGCGTTCAAGTGTTCAAGCATTCAAGCATCCATCAAGTCTTATTCTTCATGTGTCTTCTTCATTCATCCATTGGAGCAACATTACAACATTCATTTGCAAGCATGTGTGTGTTAGGGTTTTGTCATGTTACATGCCATTTCATGTTACATGCCATTTCATGCAACACTTGTGATTACATTCAAGAAGCAAAGCAAGCATCATCAACAAATTGCAGATCTATAAAGTATACATTTCCATTATTTACATTTAAGCATTGCAATTACTTTCTTTCAAGGTTGATTCCTCAACCGGGGTTTGACTAAGGCAAACCCCTATCCATAACACTTATACCCTTTTTTTCTATGTGTAGATTGCAGGTGCACGACTGCAATTGTAGATTTAGGCTTCATTTGCAGAGATAGAGAAACCCTTTTTGACTCGCGGATTTTTCGGAGGACCGATGCAACTTCAAATCGGTCCCGACAACTTTTATCAAAATTTTCAGAGCGGGTTCGTATCAGTCTAAATACCTCATATCCGAAGTTACAACGTGATCCCGAATCAGTAGCTCCTTATTTTACCTATTTTGTCTTCATTTTCTACATAGTCAACAAGTCAACTCTTCTACTTACAAAAGAGGGTAAATTGCAATTAGTATTAAGATTCTTATTCACTCTAGGGTTTGGACCTAGTGAATTCAATCCCTCTTTTGAATGTAAAGTATCTCCCAAGTGAAAATCATCCCAGTGATTTCCTTTCTCTCTCCTAGGTGGGAAATGACTAGGGTTCAATTTTCCACTTTACAAGAGGAAAAATATGGAGATCTATGAATACATGATTAGTGTAAATAAATAAATGTTCACTCCCAAATAGTTGGAGAGATCCCAAGAGGTCATTAAAGTCATTTGTGGCTTTCTCACTTTGCTGATGTTTTCTCTTTGTAATATTTTTTCATGTTTTAATGGAAAGGGCACTACCCCCACGATGCCAATTTTCCAAAAAAATAAAGGTAATAAAGTTATAAGAAAACTAAATTGATTGGTTGAAAACATATAAACTTACTCAAATATTGAACAAAAAGGTACTAAAAATAAATAGATTATTTGTCATATATTAATATAGATATCTTACAAACATATCTAAAAAATACTATTTCATTTAACTCTAACACTCTACGCGAACACTAATTTTTATTGTAAATTCTATATAGTATCTAATGACTCACTCTTCTATATTCTTATTAAGTATAAATTCTATTATGCTATAAAACCTCAATAGTAGTTCTAAGTCACTATTTTGAAAATAATACTAATCAACATCAAACAAAATTGCATTCATTTAGTAATCATTTATGAACAATAAGTTTGCTTTTCTAATCATACACTTAAATAAAAAATAAATCAGACCTCAATATAAGAAGTATCTAAACAACAATGGGAAGGTGATCAAAGGAATGAATGCCACATCAAACATTTCATGGTTTCAAACAAGATATAGCTAATTAAATAAAAAAATTTAAATCAAACCATTAGAAGAAAAAATAAAACTCAGATTCCATTAAAATATCAACAAAAAAAACCTATATAACTTTACAAAAATTCAAAATTTCTTGCGACCATCTTTTAGATAGACATATTTAAGATATCTATATTCACATTATAAGATATAATAAACCTTCAACGTTTAAATTATTTTTATTTACATGATCGCTACTCTCCATACCTAATCACTTCAATCATTATAACAGAGCAGTACAGTAGAATTCTTTATAAATTAATGAGACAGAGAAAGTTGAAGTCAAGCATGTGAGAGTATATCAGAAGTTTTAGACGTATTAGCTGTTGAATTCAAATGCACAACTGTTCCTTTGCCAGATCAAAAAGACTTTCCCATTTTCCACTCCACCCAGAGTGGATAAATTTTCCTGCTATCTCTTCACAATAATTGTACTGAGCTGACAGTTCTCAGTCGTGTAAGATGGAGGAAGTATGTGAGATCCATTTACAGAACAATTATGTTGCCATTTTTCACCTCCTGCTATCTCTTCACAAAACTTGTACTGAGCTTTTTGTAGACGTTGACAATACAAATTGATTATGGAAGAGAGATTACAGTTGGTGAACTTCAATTGTATTTTTGCCTCCAATGGGTATGTTGAAGAGGTGTCGAAAGTCAATTAGAAAAAGATTTGGTCTATATTTTGCATATATTTGGACAATTGATCTATATTTTGTATACATTTGGACAATACATGAGGTTCATTGGTAGGCCATTTAGATAGGGGTCCCATGAGGGGGGCTTAAGCTCTATTTTTAAGGAAGAGGTGGTCCCGTGAATTATTTTTTTTTGTGTTGTGGGATTTTTTGGAATCTTTTCCAAAAAAAAATAGAAGCCCCTACTTTTTAGGTAGGTAAATTTGAGTCCGTGAAAAAGGGGTGGGGCTAGAAATTGCCCCACTAGCTTAGGGATGTTATCTACCACTTGTCAAACATCTAAGTTTAATTTTTATTAAAAAATAATTCTAGAGGGAAATGAATTATTTTTACTTGTTTTTATTATGCACATACTATAGAAGACAAATCTATTATATACATGAGACCACCAACTTCCTAAACTTGTGGAGCTTAAATTTTTAAGTTGAACCACACTACAAAATTCATGGGACCAACAACTTAAAAATTTTCCTAGAATACTCAGCAAGTCCAGCTCTATTTTTTAGGAAGCCCCCCTCCATGAGACCCCAGCCTTAGCAAATGATGTTGTTTGTGCAATAAAGGTCTTAAGGTAGAAGTGATAATTGCAAATCAACTATGCACCCACCTATATGGATCCAAACATGACTGAAATAAAACCTTAGAAGCAAGAAGACAATCAAGCTTTATTATCAGTATATTCAACCAGGAAGATAATCAAGCTTCATTAGATCAATGGACTCAGGTTATGTTTGCAACAAGGAGAGATAAATGAATTGCAAAATAGAGATAACGGGGGAGAGATGCAATAAGAAATATATGGAGAGAGTGATAGATATGAAGAGACAAATATAGAGGTATAGGAAGAGGGTAAGGGATAGATAGGGAGACATCTCTAGAGATAGAAGTGGGGAGAGAACTAAAAGCTTTTAAAATTTAATAAAAACATATATAAATTTTAAAATAAAATATAAAGGGGGAGGGTGATAGGAAAAATAAAGAGGAATAAAAAATTTAAAACTTAAACAAGTTATATATTTTAATTATATTTAAGGCTTTAGCTTACCTAGGCTCTTACCTTTTAATAAATATTAAAATAAAATATCATTCATAACACAGCAAAGGTTTATTCATGACAAATAATTTTATAAATTAAATAAAATATATTTTCTAATGCAAGAAAGACTTGTTCACGCGAAATAATTTTAAAGATATTATGTATGTAACAATCAAAACATAATAAACAAATTACAAAAACGAAAAGTCTTCTCATCAATATTATTAAAATAAATATTATGTCACTAGTATCATGTATTTACTTGATTAAGTATTAAGACAAACAAAAATTATCATATTTTTTTTCATAATTTATTGCCTTCGTTCTCATAATACTCTTAAAATAAATGCTTTATTATAAATAAATTAAAACATTTCAACATAATATACTAAAATATTTTTAAAAAGTTTAATTAATTTTAAACCAATCTTTCAAATAAAATTCATAATACATCTTGCAACATATGTTTAAAATAAAGTTCCCACCAAAATATTTTGTAACCAAATATTATTACTAAGACATATCTAACAATAAATAAATGTATACTAAATTTTACCAACTAAAACCCTCTTACAAATGAAATAATCAAAACAAAATGGAAAAAAAAGACATTCTAAATTTACCAAAACACATGGCCAATTTTTGAAATAGTAAAGAATGTGGCAGAGGAAGCAAGTCATTAAAAGACTTACTATTTTTTTTTCCAATTTTGAATATTATAAGTTTATATATAATTTATAATATTGCCCACCTGTATGGTGTTGACAATGATACCAAATATTACAAAACCTCAACGAAGATGTCCAAAATCCAAGCCTATCTTTATAGTTGTTGCTTCAATTGGTTTATGATAAACAAAATATGGAGTAGCTAAACACTAAGTTATCATCCTGAGAAAAACATGAGGTGAAGAAAACAAGAATGGAGAACACAGAATAAATGTGAATGGGAAATATGAAAAAATGATAGAAAAATAGGAAAAAAATGATCAGATGGTTGTAGGTATTGCAATCATCTTGCAATGCCTTTTTTTTGTATATGTGGACCATTGATATTGAGAATTAGCCAATGTGTTTCAAATAAAGAAACACCTTTGGCATTAAAATGAGACTGAGAGTTATCTCTCACTAACTACCAACCCAATCATCTTATTCAAAAATTTACATAAAGAGATGGCTTTGATAAGTAGGAAGACATGGAACAAAAAGAGAAATCCATGGGCACTTTGGGTAAGCTTCTCCTCTTCTCTTAAGGGACACATATGTATTGTCTTTCATTTTTGCATGTTGTTGGAGGAGATATATAGGATTGTTCAGTGTTGATCTTGAATGTCAAATTTTAACAATTAATGCTTTTTACATTTATTAACATTTTTAACAGATGTAAGTTCTTATGAGCTATAATTGTCAAAGTCCAAGTTATCTTTGAGTGGTAGTCAACAATGAAAACTGTCAAGTTTGACACTCCTTTCTCCTCACCAATTCTGACTGACTCTGGCCTTGGAGATGGAGAGAAGAATATACGCCCTCCCCCCTAGGCCGAAAACTACTGCGAGAATGCGAAGATTGGTAAGAAAGACTCCAAGTCTAGCTAGAAGAATGCCCTTCTCGGGTTCACTAATATGACCTTAGAAGCGGCTTTGGCCAACTTTACCCAAACTGATGAGGGAACGAAGATCAAGCTCTTGGACAATCTCATGGGCAAAATCGCTTCATCACTTCACCTGATGATTGTTGGTCATTTCTATGCCTTCCGACCATCTATTGACATGATCAGGAGATGGGAGAAATCTCGATGGAAACTAAAGGGTAGTGTTGACATCTCGACAACTCCTAGGGGTCTCTTCCTATTTAAGTTGAATGCCGAGGAAGACCTGATATTTGTACTATCAGGGTCCTGGGCTTATGGGAAGCATTTCCTAACTCTGGCTAAATGGAAGCCTTGCTTTGACCCCTTAGTTGAACTCAACCGCATGGCCCCTATCTGGGTTAGACTACCTAGCCTTCCGTTGGAGTTCTGGGATGAGCAAATTTTCCAATGGATTGGGAACTCATTCGGTAGCTATGTTGTAGCGGATTCAGTCACTCTTACTAAATCCAGGTTGGTTTATGCACGCTTTTGTGTCAATGTTGCGATTAATAAGGCTCTCCCCAACTTTGTTTCTCCAAAGTGGGGGAAATGGTCCCAGACCATTGTTTATGAAAATGCTACCCTCTTTTGTTAGAAATGTAATAAACAAGGTCATACTTACACTAAGTGTAAGACCCCAGTGTCTGTAGAACCCAAGCTTAAAGAAAAGGCCATCTTGGTTGATCCCATCAGCCCAAGTGCTCCCTTGTCATCTACTCCCTTGGGACTGCCCAATGTGAATGAAATCCCAGATGACTACCCCCATGGATAAGATCCTTGAAATCTTAAAATCACTGGTGGTTTCTGAGAAGATTGTTACCCCAACTATTCCCTTGGAAGAAGGTGAAATCCCACCATTGAAGAATCTCTGACTTTCCCATGATCCCTCGCCACCCCCCGGCATGCCTTTCAAGAACAACTCCCCCATGCCCTTTAATATTCCTATCCTCTCAACCCATCAAGCTTCTATCTCTGATGAAGCTGTGTCCCCCACAAGTGTGAATAAGTTGTTAATCACAACCCTCCCCCTCCCCCCGCCCCTTTTTCCCCTAGTAATGAGGAGAGGTCTGTTCCAACATAAAACTCACTGGCAACATTTCCTCCTTTGAAGTTATCACCACCCGGATCTCCCCGGACAGATAATGAAGAATGGATGATCCATAAGAAGAAACCCAAGGCCAAGAAAGCAGATGTGGGGGGTACTGAAAATAAAGTCAAAAGACCCTCATAAAGGGTGTTGAGACATAAAGTTATGGCTAGCGACATAGCAAGGGGCAAACAGCTGACCCTTGATGGAATCAACAGAAATAAGAAATGAAGTTCCTCTCCTGGAACATAAGGGGTATCAACAATCCCCAAAAGCAATTTGCTAAAAAATAGGGCATTTTGGAAATGAAAATTGATATTTGTCTTCTTTAGGAAGTTAAAATTTCCTACCAAACTTTTGCTTCTATCGCTGGTAAACTTTGGCCGGGGGAGGCTTTTCTATATGTAGATGCTTTGGGGGCTTTTGGGGGCATTGGTACCCTTTGGGCCCCCACAATGTCCAAGGTAATATCTATGCTAGCACCTAGAACTTCTTAGCGGTTACTTTTCAACAAGGCGAACAATACTGGAAGGTGTTTAACATATATGCCCCCAACTCCAAGGTGGGAAGATGGTTGTTGTGGGAGGAAATTTCTGAACTCATCTTGGCAAACCAGAAGGCTTAGTACATGTTGGTGGGAGATTTTAATTCTCCCCTTTGGGTGTGTGCACAAAGATGGTGGTCAGAAAAGTGGACGCCACCCAAAAAAACATGAAAAAACAAGTAGCGCGTATGCGGTTTTAAAATTTGAAATTACCACGTATGCACTTAGGCTTGTTCTTCCCGAGCTTAGATAAGATAGTGCATACGCGCTGCTTTTAGAAAAATGAGCATGTACGTGCTATGATTAGGAAAATGAGTGTGTATGCGCTGCTCATAGGAAAATGAGCGTGTAGGTGCTAATAATCAAAATAAAACAGCGTACGCGGTGCCTAGTAAAAAAAGTAAAAAAAAAACTGGTTCTCATTTACCTGTGAATAGCGCATTTTTAACTTCGTTTTTTCCCCATTTCCTCTCCTAAACCACGAACGGGGTGCTAGATTTGTCCTCCAAGCTATGGATCAAGGTTAGTTTTTGTTTATTTTTGTCTTTCTTTCTGGTTTATGCAATTTGTTTTACATTATAAATTTAATTTCATTAATTTTGATTAGGTTTTTTCATTTTTTGTTTCAAAAACTAGATTCTTCTAATCTAGAACAAGAACAACCAAATGCACCTCCTGAAAACCCACAAGAACAACCAAATGCACCTCCTGAAAACACACAAGAACAACTCCCAATTCCTCCTTTTGACCGCACACCTGAAACATAGGAAGAAATAATTAATCAGTTAGGACAAAATACATCTAAAATCAATAGACTGATTGTTAAATTGAAAACTTATGAACTTGACCATCATCAATCCCTCACCACTAGCCTAGAAACATTAGCTAGTGGTGCCATAGCTCTTTCCACATAAATTACCAAATGGGAAAGCTTTAGGGATAGGTTTTGTCAATTCTATGCCAATGGGCTATCATACGATGGAGTAAAAAACAAAAATATTCCTAAACAACAAATATGTGCCCTTTTTGTTGATCCCAAAACTGGCTAGTCATTACCTTTTAATGCAAAGAGGTTTCCCATACATTGGTGTACCAATGTGCAGATGAAATTTTTTTTTTGGCAGAGGTGGTGGATGGTTTTTGATGATCCACCTTGTAATAATTATGAGGTGCCATTATATTTTTTGAGAAAAATATATTGTGAGTTTGTGCTCAATGTGCGGCCAAACTATTTTGACATGAGAGAGTTTCATGGTAGAGGTGGTGGCTATGCCCAAGATAGACCTGGAGCCCATAGGCGATTACTCGCGGAGAGTCGCCACCCCCTAGCACCCAAACCCAAGGTGCATCAGGCTGTCCCATTAGAGCTAAAAGAGTCAATGGAGCTACAGACTCTTTAGGCGGCCACAACAATGATTGGTGCCATCATCCAGCATGGGATGTCATTAGCACACCCTAATGTATTGGATGATGAGCTATTAGAGGGCAACAGAGAGCCTGTCCAACATATGTGTGTCAGTTGCTCGGGATATGCTCAGGGATAGATGATGCAGTCGGTGCAGATGGATCCTCATATCATTTGTGCATGATTTGTGGTTGTAGATGTCAGGCTCACATGATTGAGGATGTCACGCTGACAGATGAGTTGATGGACATGGTGTTTACCCATGAGCCACAGACATAGGTGTGTTGATTTGAATTCATAACATTTTATTTATCAGTCACTTTAAATTTGTAATTACATAAATAAATTTTCATTTATACATCGATTTAAATTGAGACAAATAATATGCATTTTAGGATGCAGCGGCGGTATCCCATACACCTCCCCCAGTTACTATAGCCGTAACTTCGATGCGTGAGGTATAAATTTTGTAACATGTTAAAATAGAATAGTACACTTTGAATTCAAAAAAATACAAGATATACTAACTATCTTTAATGCTTGGTCCAATTTCTAGTTTGTAAGTGTTGACAGAGGACCAAATGTCCCAAATTGATGACATCACACTCTCAGCGATCAATTTTGGCCTACAAGGCTATACGGTATCATATTTTGTACAACCCTTTTTATGTATTGTTTTGATGGAATATGCAAGTCATTTCATTTTAGATTTTTAAACTTATGTTTTATTTATTATCTGTACTAATATCTCATGTTAATTTTATTTTTTTAGGGTACCCCCTCCATGTCTAGGGCTCATCCTAAGAAAAAGAATTCCTTGAAGATGCCAAAACATGGGAAGAAGGTAATTGAACACATTTTTAGTTGTACAATTGTTTGAAAATGTTGAAATCAAGTATTAGTTGGGGTTTGTAGATTGATTAGTATTTTTTTGTCTATTTTACATGTATAGCAGCCATTGAGCTATGTGGATTTGTTGAATGCACTTGATTCGCCCATGGATCAAGAGAGGGCAGAGGTATGTATCTCTACTTTATTTTCTTGATTTCATGATTATATGCACGCGTACATGTGAACTTGTGATATATTATAATCTTATATTTTTTTCATACAGGAAATATCCATACCTATTTCATCAATGGCGAACCCTCCTCTATGCATTGGAGAAGCATCTTAGGATCCAGTACACTTTTGTTTGATATGTAAAATTAATTGTTTTTAACCTACAATACTTATCATTATATTAATTGTATTTAATCTTTGAGCATTTTTTGTATAGGTAATAGCAATAGTTTCTCCATCGATGGTGAGCCATCCTCAGTCCATTGGAGAAGCATCTTAGGCACATGTATGTCATTATTCTCTATATTATAGCTTTTAAGTGTTTTTGATATATTTATGTTAGTACATTGTATTACTTGTACATTTAATCTACAATAGACCCCTTCACGGTACGACCATAACGTGGATCCATTTAAGTATGTCTTCAAGAAAACTCCTAAGAGTGACAAGGAGAGGAGAGTGAAGACATTAGCTCCTAGATCAGCCAATGAAGTAATCTACATTTCAATTGCAAAAGAATTATAGTTAAATCCATAGTTATGTTGTTAATCGTGAACTATTTTCTACAAAAGAATTCTAACTTGGCTTTTGAATTGTGGTTTTGCAGCCATCTATAGAGCCGCGTACTGCATCGAAGAGGCTTGATTTTGATGATCCACCACAAGTTTAGGATCATATAGTGTTATTTTTGGTCATAGAATGACCAATACATGTAGATATATTCTACATTTTTATTGTATATCAATTTGGACATGGCATATGCCACATTTTTGTAATACTTGTATTGACTTGGCAGACATGCCTTTTTTATATATATAAATATCGATATTCGATCCAATAAATGTGTAATGCGTTCATTATTTTGTATTCGTTGTATTTTGTGGTTGTCCTTTTATAAATTTAAATGAATATTTGGATATGTAATCAACAATATGAATATAAACAACAAAAATATATGATATAAAACATTGCAATCGTGGAATATGATTTGATAAAATTTCTAAAATGTTGAATTAACCCTACAAAACTCCTTGTATTCAGTTCATTATTGTGTATTTGTTGTATTTGGTGGCTGCCCTTTTATAAATTTAAATGAATATTTGCATATGTAATCAACAATATGAATATAAACAACAAAAATCAACAATATGAATATAAACAACAATCTGTTTGGTGTGAGAGCACCCTCACGCTTGTAATAGTCAAATTTTGTTCATCACATGCACAAATCGACATCGCGAGCGCGTTTGGGTGGGAAGGATTATGCTAGGCATGCCCCTGTCATGCATCCCAAAGCACCAGAACGTCGAGACTCATACCGTACCGGTGAGATCTCTCAATTGCCCTGAGTCCAAAAAAATGTCAAAATTTGATGGACTGTTTCTTCAAATCCAGGACACATATGGTTGATCTGTTTGATCATGTGGGGTCGTGTGAGGGTTCTCTACAATGTGTTGGGAAAAATGGTGTCTCAACCTTGCATTTATGCGAGGTTACTATTTATAGTAAGTTTTCATTTGAGCACGAAATGGTGTGAAACTCTCCCTGAAGCTTCTAGTTGGCTAGATAAGCATTCCGGTAAAGTTGCGTCTCAAGGTCACAGCTAGTTTTGAAGATATTAAAGTTTTCATCTTGGAGGAGTGCGATAAAATGTTTAAACTTAATTTTGGGGGATTTAGAGGCTCTGAAATGCCCTAAAAAGTGGCCATAACCAGTGTAGCAAGTTATGAGGTGATAGAGCACTTCGCGAGCTTTTCGGCGCTTCAAACGGTTCGTCAATCGGACACCCGGTTCTCAAGTTATGGCCTTCGGAAGTTTGTACTCCTGAAATAGGAAAAATAATTTGTATCGGATACATAAATGAGCTGTAAAAGGGAGTGACATGTGTTGATGTGTGCTTTAACATGTCATAGGGCATCTAGAAGGGAGATAAGGTCAGCTACACTTTATTGGGTGGTTTTAGCCTATGGTTTTGTAATATCGTTTGACGGTTTTTGTATTATATCTCCTATTTATGAGGTGTGTGAGATAGAGGTTGGGTGTAAGAGAGTCTTATGGCTATTGAGTTGCCTCTGAATCTCTGATTAGTGGTACTCCTGCGAAGAGCTTTCTCTGCAAGTATGTTGTAATCTGTTTTTGATTGCTGAATAAAATATTGAGCTGCTTTTGGAGTGTGGGGTTTTTCTCCCGAAAGGGTTTTCCCCACGTAAATCACTGTGTTGTGGTATGAATGCTATTATATCTATTTCTATTTTTCTGTAACTATTGTAACAATCTGAAAAATTTTTGCATTACCCTCCTCTCAAGGTTGGTGTAGGAAGTTGTTTCCGCTACTTAACTTCCTTACAAGTGGTATCAGAGCCTGATCACCTTTGGTTTCAATTGTGGGCAGTTGGGTTTTTTGAACTAATCCAGATTTGAGTGGGAGCTTGTGCAGAAGACACTTTTTGATCTTGTTGTAGGAATATTCAGATGGCGAGTTCGTCAGGGAGAATAGAGGTGGAGAAATTTAATGGAAGTAATTTTGAGATGTGGAAGCTGAAGATGGAAGATCTGCTAATAGATCGAGATCTTTGGGATGCTGTTGATGCGAATGTCCAAAGGCCCTCAGATCCTACTGTAGCAGCTCAGTATGATGTTATGGACCGAAAAGCCAAGGGTCTAATCAGACTATGCCTGGCAGACTCTGTTCTAATCAATGTCCATGAAGAGAACTCTCCAAAGAAGCTATGGACTAAGCTTGGTGAGATGTATCAAGTGAAATCTTTATTAAATCAAATTTTCTTAAGAAAGAAATTGTATTCCTTGAAGATGGAAGAGGGTGGACGAATTGCAGACCACCTGGAAGCATTCAATATGTTGGTGGCTCAATTAGTATCCGTCGGTGTTAAGATGGATGAGGAGGAGAAATGTCAGATCTTGCTTTGTTCTTTGCCTGATTCGTGGGATTCTCTTGTTATGGCTATCGGTAGTACTTCTGTTGTTTTGAAATCTGAAGACGTGGTGGGTGCCCTACTCGGTGAAGAGATGCGAAGGAAGGTATCCATCAGTTCAAAGGAAGCCCTAACCGTTCATGGAAGACCTAAGGAGAAAGGCAAGAAGAATGAGAAGCGCGACAAGTCCAAATCCAAAGGGAGATCGAAATCTCTTGGAAAGTCCAAAGTCATTTGCTGGAATTGCGGTAAACCAGGTCACATCCGTAAGGACTACAAAGAAGAAAAGAAGAAGAAGAAAAAGAAAAAGTTCGATTTTGATTCTGAGTCCGACAAGGAAGATGGCAATGCATTTATTGCGGCTTTGGCGACTCATGCAGGTAATGATGCTTGGCTAATTGACTCAGGTGCATCTTTTCAAATGACTTCCAATAGAGATTGGTTTTCTAAATATGAAAGATTTAATGGAGGTAAGGTGTACTTGGGTGATGATTCACCTCTAGACATTGTTGGTCAAGGTAAAGTTAGAATCAGGTTTTCTGATGGTAGAATAAAAAAGATTAATGGTGTGCTGCATATCCCTGGATTAAAACGAAACCTGTTATCTGTGAGCAAATTGATAGATGCGGGTGTGCAGGTAGTCTTTTCTGAAGCAAGATGTAAGATGATTAAAGGTGCTATGGTAGTTGCTAGAGGTGTCAGGTTTGGCACTTTGTATAAGCTTGAAGCATACACTGTTGAGTGTAATAGCACTTCTGTAAAAAGTAAATCTGCAGATACTTCACTGGAAGATTTTAAGGTTTCACCTTCAGCAGATGGAAATGGTTTTTGGGTACCTAAGGGTGCTCTTTCGTCTAAAGCAAAGTTACCTGCAGAGAAGACTATGTTATGGCACCAGAGACTTGGCCACATTGGAGAAAAGGGTCTAAGGACCTTGAAAAATAAAAACCTTGTTGAAGGTTTGAATGATTGTAATCTTGACTTTGATTTCTGTGAGCATTGCATTTATGGAAAACAAAACCGCGTTCAGTTTTACTCTAGTTTTCATAAAACTTGTGGTGTTTTGGATCTTATCCATTCTGATGTGTTTGGTCTAGTAGATGTCTCTTCAATTGGAAAATCCACATATTATGTTTCATTTATTGATGATTTTAGTAGAAGGACATGGGTATATTTTCTAAAGAATAAATCTGAAGTTTTTAGTCATTTTAAAGAATTTAAAGCAATGGTTGAGTTATAGACTGGAAAGAAAATAAAATGTTTGAGAACTGATAATGGCGGTGAGTTTTGCTCTAATGATTTTGATAGATTCTGTAAAGACTGTGGAATTAACAGGCAGAAGACAACTCCCTATTCTCCACAGCAGAATGGAGTTGCAGAAAGAATGAATAGGACACTGATGGAGAAGGCTAGGAGTATGTTGAGTGGTGCTGGTCTCGAACAAAAGTTTTGGGCTGAAGCTGTTGCCACTGCTTGGTACCTGATTAACAGGTCTCCTACATCAGCTCTTGTTGATAAAACGCCTATGGAAGCATGGTCAGGTCACAAGCCTTCATTGAGACATCTTAGAGTTTTTGGTTGTGAGACATATGTACATGTGCCAAAGGAGAAGCGAACAAAGTTGTGAAATGTATCTTCATCAGGTATAGTTATGGTGTGAAAGGATACAAGCTTTGAGACCCTATTGCACAAAAGGTAATTCATAGTAGAAGTGTTATTTTTAGAGAAATTAAGTCTCCTTTTGTTACATTGCAGCCAGAACAGACTAAAAAAGAAGATGTGATTCAACTTCCTTCTACACCTAAAAGAGTTGAATCGAGACCTCTAGATAGGCAAGAAGTTGAGGAGAGCTTGTCTAGCTCTGAATCTTCAGAAGAGGAGGAAGAACCTCCAACTCAGCTTGTTCGAAGGTCTACAAGACATAGACAACCACCTGAAAGGTATTCACCTAATGATTGGAGATTTATTTTTGCTTTGAATACTAGTGTGGATGAACCAAAATTTGTAGAAGAGGCATTAGGTATGAATGATGTAGAATCCTGGAAGATTGCTATGGAGGAAGAAATGGCAGCTTTGAAAAAGAATGATACATGGGATCTTGTACCATTGCCTGAAGGATGAAAACTTGTTGGTTTTAAATGGGTGTTCAAGAAAAAGATTGGCTCAGATGGAAGCATTGAGAAGTATAAAGCAAGGTTGGTTGCAAAAGGCTACTCTCAGGTTGAGGGTGTTGATTACGGTAAGATATTTTCTCCTATTGCAAAAATGACATCCATTAGATTTTTGCTTTCTATTGCTACTGCTTATGATTTAGAGGTTGAGCAAATGGATGTGAAAACTACTTTCCTTCATGGTGATTTGGAGGAAGATATTTATATGACACAGCCAGAGCACTATGTGGTGAAAGGCAAAAGTAATTTCATTTGTAAATTGAAGAAATCTTTGTATGGCCTCAAACAAAGTCCTAGGATGTGGTACCAAAAATTTGATACATATGTGTTGAGTTTGGGATTTGAACGTTCTAAATCAGATCATTGTGTTTATTATAAATATGATGGTGATCATTTCTTATTCATTGCATTGTATGTTGATGATATGTTATTCATTGGTAAAGGGAAAGGTATGATTTCAGAACTGAAGTCTCAGCTCGCTGCTAAATTTGAAATGAAAGATCTTGGTGCAGCAAAGCACATTCTTGGGATGGAAATTAGAAGAGATAGGGTGAACAGAAAGCTATGGCTAGGCCAGAGTAAGTATGTGAATTCAATGTTACAGAGGTTCAACATGCAGAATTGTAGACCACTGAGTGTTTCTTTTACAGTTGGAACGAAACTATCTGTTTCAGATTGTCCTACATCCCCATTGGAGATGGAAGACATGAGCAGAGTGCCTTACTAGAGTGCAGTTGGAAGCTTGATGTATGCTATGGTCTGTACTAGACCAGACATTGCCCAAGCAGTGGGAGTACTTTCTAGATATATGTCTAATCCTGGTAGAGTTCATTGGGATGTAGTCAAAAGAGTCTTTAGATATTTGAAGGGTACTTCAGAGTATTCTTTGTGTTATCATGGTAATTCAGTTGGAGACATGACTTCCCTTTATATCCATGGTTATGTGGATTCAGATTAGGCAGGTGATATTGATAGTAGAAGATCCACCAGTGCTTATGTGTTTACTTTGTTTGGTGGTGCAATTAGTTGGATGAGTAACGGACAGGCTGTGGTTGCTTTATGCACTACTGAAGCAGAGTATATGGCAGCTACTCATGCTTGTAAAGAGGCCATTTGGCTTAAGAGACTATGTTCAGATATTGGAATAAAACAAGGTACAGTGACAGTTTACTGTGACAGTCAGAGTGCAATTAGCCTAGCTAAGAACCCGACATTTCATGCCCAGACCAAACATATTGATGTTTAGTTTCATTTTGTTAGAGATATGGTCGAAGATGGTAGGGTGAAGCTGGTTAAGGTGGAAACTTTGATGAATGTTGCAGATGCTTTAACTAAGGCTGTGAGCACAGAGAAGTTCAGATGGTGTTCAGAGTCTATGGGCCTTATGGCCCCTAGCAATTGATTCATTGTGTTGACATTCCCTTCCGCTCCTGCAAGGTGTTCGACAAGTGGGAGATTTGTTGGGAAAAATGGTGTCTCAACCTTGCATTTATGCGAGGTTACTATTTATAGTAAGTTTTCATTTGAGCACGAAATGGTGTGAAACTCTCCCTGAAGCTTCTGGTTGGCTAGATAAGCATTCCGGTAAAGTTGCGTGGCAAGGTCACAGCTAGTTTTGAAGATATTAAAGTTTTCGTCTTGGAGGGGTGCGATAAAATGTTTAAACTTAATTTTGGGGGATTTAGAGGCTCTGAAACACCCTAAAAAGTGGCCATAACTGGTGCAGTAGGTTACAAGGTGATAGAGTACTTCACGAGCTTTTCGACGCTTCAAACGGTTCGTCAATCAGACACCCGGTTCTCAAGTTATGGCCTCCGGAAGTTTGTACTCCTGAAATAGGAAAAATAATTTGTATCGGATACATAAATGAGTTGTAAAAGGGAGCGACACGTGTTGATGTGTGCTTTAACATGTCATAGGGCATCTAGAAGGGAGATAAGGTCAGCTACACCTTATTGGGTTGTTTTAGCCCATGGTTTTGTAATACCGTTTGACGGTTTTTGTATTGTATCTCCTATTTATGAGGTGTGTGAGATAGAGGTTGGGTGTAAGAGAGTCTTATGGCTATTGAGTTGCTTCTGAATCTCTGATTAGTGGTACTCCTATGAAGAGCTTGCTCTGCAAGTATGTTGTAATCTATTTTTGATTGCTGAATAAAATATTGAGCTGCTTCTGGAGTGTGGGGTTTTTCTCCCGAAAGGGTTTTCCCCACGTAAATCACTGTGTTGTGGTATGAATGCTATTATATCTATTTCTATTTTTCTATAAGTGTTGTAACGATCTGAAATTTTTTTGCATTACCCTCCTCTCAAGGTTAGTGTAGGAAGTTGTTTCTGCTACTTAACTTCCTTACACAATGGCCTATATCAGTTTTCAACAACTCGGAGCCATTTTCAATTATTACCATTTTTCACTTGCTCCAAAAACTATGAGTTGCATGCAATGCAAAGTTGCAAGATTAGCTAGAATTGATTCGGTTCGTTGTGTGCACAAACCGACATCACGAGCATGTCTGGGTGGGCAGTTTTACACTAGGAATTCCCCTTTTGTGTGTCCCAAAGCACTGAAACGTCAAGAGTCATACCATACTAGTGCAATCTCTCAAGTGCCCTCAGTCCAAAAAATTGTCAAAATTTGATGGACTATTTCTTCAAATCTAGGACACATATGGTCGATCCGTTTGAACTTGTGGGGTCATGTGAGGCTCCTCTACAATGGCCTATCTCGGTTTTTGATGAGTCGGAGCCATTTTCAATTGGTAGCATTTTTTTGCCTGCTACAAAAACCGTCAGTTGCATGTAATGCAAAGTTGCAAGATTGGCTAGAATTGATTTGGTTCGTCATGTGGACAAACCGACGTTGTGAGTGCATCTAGGTGGGTAGGTTTACACTAGACATGCCCCTGTTGTGCATCCCAAAGTGTCAGAACATTGAGAGTCATACTATACCGGTGCAATCTCTCAAGTACCCTGAGTCCAAAAAATTGTCAAAATTTGACAAACTATTTCTTCAAATCTAGGATACATATGGTCAATCCATTCGAACCCGTGGGGTTGCGTGAGGCTCCTCTACAATGGCCTGTCTTGGTTTTTGACAACTCGGAGCCATTTTTAATTATTAGCATTTTTTTGCCTACTGCAAAAATCGTTAGTTGCATGCAATGCAAAGTTGCAAGATTGGATAGAATTGATTCATTTCATTATGTGTACAAAATGATGTCATGAGCGTGTTTGGGTGGGCACATTTACGCTAGGCATGCCCCTGTCATGCATCCCAAAGTGTCAGAATGTCGAGAGTCATAAAATTTGATGGACTATTTCTTCAAATCTAGGACACATATGGTTGATCAGTTTGATCCTGTGGGGTCGCGTGAGGCTCCTCTACAATGGCCTATCTTAGTTTTTGATGAATTGGAGCCATTTTTTATTATTAGCATTTTTTTCTTGCTCCAAAAATCGTCAGTTGCATGCAATGAAAAGTTGTAAGATTGGCTAGAACTGATTCGGTGTGTCATGTGCACAAAATGACATCATGAGCACATCTGGGTGGGTAGGTTTATGCTAGGCATGCCCCTAACATGCATCCCAAAGCACCAAAACATCAAGAGTCATACCATATTGGTGCGATCTCTCAAGAGCCCTGAGTCCAAAAAATTATCAAAACTTGACGGACTGTTTCTTCCAATCCAAGACACATATGGTCAATCATTTTGAACTTGTGTGGTCACGTGAGGCTCCTCTACAATGTCCTCTCTCAGTTTTTGATGACTCAGAGCCATTTTTGATTGGTAGCATTTTTTTGCCTGCTCCAAAAATTGTTAGTTGCATGCAATGAAAAGTTGTAAGATTGGCTAGAATTGATTTGGTTTGTCGTGTACACAAACCGATGTTGCAAGTGCATTTGGGTGGGAAAGTTTACGCTAGGCATGCCCCTGTCATGCATCCCAAAGCATTGAAATGTTGAGAGTCATACCGTACCAGTGTGATCTCTCAAGTGTCCCGAGTCCAAAAAATTGTCAAAACTTGACGGACTATTTCTTCCAATCCATGACACATATGGTCAATCCTTTTGAACCCATGGGGTTGTGTGAGGCTCCTCTACAATGTGCTCTCTTGATTTTTGACGACTCGGAGCCATTTTTGATTGGTAGCATTTTTTCGTCTATTGCAAAAGTCATCAGTTGCATGCAATGCAAATTTGTAGGATTGGCTAGAATTGATTTGGTTCGTTGTGTGCACAAACTGACATCACGAGCATGTTCGAGTGGGTAGTTTTATGATAGGCATGAACTTTTCATGCATCCCAAAGTACCAGAACATCGAGTGTCATACCCTACAGACATAATTTAGAAGTTGCTTGACAACTTTTTTGCACAACAATGACATTTTTTGCTCAAATTGTATCTAGTCTCAATCTATGAACCCTATGATTTGATAATGACTCAAATAATTCTCCATGATTATACAAGAATAAAGAATGCTCATGATTGACCAGGGACACATCACATATACTCAAAACATAGTCACAAAACATTGTCACATATTATTCAAAAATTTGCCTCTAAATATTGTCAAATCAGCTCTTGGTTATTTGATTATACAAAAAATGTCTTACAAATCATCTCATGGGCTTTTAGACAAAATTTGGCGTTACAATATGTGTGATTTAGCTCATCGCCATTTTAATATACAAAATTTGGCATGTACATATGTACAAATCAGCTCATTGCCATTTAAATATACAAAATTATGCCCCTAAACTTGTAAAAATCAGCTCATGGGCATTTATATATACAAAAAATGAATATAGAACAATTCGTCGATGATTTATACAAAATTCTCAAAATCATTCTACTCTGAACCATAGAATCAATCAAGTGAACCTTCAAGATCGACTCTAACCCGTATTGTGTCAAGTATTGCCTCGTGGTCAGATTCACGAACTTTCCATAAAATCTTGTTATGAGGTCTACCATGGTACTTCATCAAATGAATATTTGTTGCAACAGCAAGGTTAGAGAAATGAAAAATATGTCTATGTTTCAAAGTCCTCGAACAACCAAACATCAGAATTCTTGATAGGGTATCTCCGAAGCCATGTTCCTATCATGACAATAGACCCCATTGGGTACTCAATACCCTCTCTGTCAATGATTGTGGTTGTCAATTTTCTTTTAGGCTCAACATAATGACACAAATAGTAATATGTTCCTTCTTCATTGTTCTCTTCTGCAACAACTGCATACACATGACCTGCATTTTATAAAGTGTTAATTAATACCAAAAATAAAGTATGATGTACAACAAAATGAACCAAAAAGAATACTTGCAAAAAAATTAACTCAAAAAATTACCTGAATCCACTAGATTGGATACATGGTCAAAATCCACTGATGTCTCCATCTAGCTCAATTGTAGTGCTTTGGGAATTTGATGTGAATCAATGGGAACCAACAGTCTACAAGACCATTTGTCAACCCACTATTGTGATTCACATTCTTCCCACAAACAATACATGCATGAAGAGAAAAAACATACTATCTGTATCGTATAAATTACCAGTGAACTTGAATTTGAACTCATAAATGAGTACATTTCACTTGATCCTGCAACTGTACAACAATCTAGATAGTTTTCAATGTTAGATTCGGTGATCAACAAAAAATATCTACGAACCATTGACATACATGGATTACCTAGACCCATCGTAGACTTACACCATTGCATAATTGTTTCCACATCTACCAACTCAGCACCACCTTCATACTTGAATTCTTCCCTAGCTAGGGCTCTTTTCACACATGTTCCTACACCATCGTGCTCTCCCTTACCATGTCCAGCCTCAGTGAAATTCCAAAAATGTTGTACACCGCTTGTCATATGCATCCTTATCAACCAATAAAACATCTTTGCATTCTTTAATTGTGCGGTGCAATTATCTGACCATATTAAGTGTCGATTGTATCGTATGTTCCGTTCCCTTAAACTATCATAGAAAACTTTAAAGCATCCTTGTACAAACTCTGATGAATGAGTACGATCATCACTTAGGTAGAAGTGATACTCTCTTACAACCTTTCTATCCTCCTCTATGCTATCATCTACATGCATGAATGCTATGTGTAAAAAAATAGAAACTCGTGTAGAGTGATAATTGTTGGCATTATGTGAACCAGTATGAGGACATAATGACATTGTATGTTGTCATTGATGTCAATATGTTGAAGAGGTGAGAACTTGCATATGAGAGATCCAATATAACACTGTGAACTGACATTTGTGCCAAAGTGAAGCGGTGTGCTTGTTCAAGGTGAACTGGCATATGGTTATGGGAACCGAAACATGGAAGCGTTGTATGACTATCGGTTAGTAGTCTCAACTTTAGGGTTTTCAGTTGAAGTGCTTCAAGCCTGTGTGGCTCAACCGATGACTTTGTGTGATGAGTTAGCATGATAACAAAGAATAGATCATGTTGCCACATAAGCCTTGTGCATGTGAAGGATCTTGCATGAAGGAGATTGTTCCTATGTACCTCGGGAATGTGAGAAGTCTGTAAAATGGTGATAACATGTGATGGGTTATCGGCCACCATAAAATCAATGGAAATGGACGATGGAGAATGTCTTGAGATTGGATCAAGAACTGCTGCATTTAATACAGTGTGCTCAATGGTTAGGATTGAACCGTTTGAATTCCTTAACCTAACAGGTTTAGGGTTTAGGGTTTATGCTACCGACCTATCTGTTTTCCTATAAGGTCGATGTTGTGTCTCTTTCTAAAGTTGTTGGCAAAAGTTGTGTGTGTATCCAAGAGAAGGGATACGTGATTCTTGCCAGACCAAAAGGAGAGAAGTGATACCTATAGAGTGTAAGTGCAGAAGGTGAAGAGGAGCTTAAGCAGATCTGCATTGGCATTGAGTGTTGTTACCAGATCATTGTAATACCTGTTAATCTCTATCCACCTCAACAGTTGGAAAATCCCTTAATAGGGTAGCCTTAATCAGCTTACTGTAAATTCTTTAATAGGGTAATTCAAAGCTATTGAGTTCGAAATCCTTTAGCTATTGAGTTCTTGAAATCCTCTAACAAGGTAACCTTTAACAAAATTTAACCCTTAACCAGGTGATCCCTAACAGGATCGGTTCCTAGCAAAACCTTTTCTAAATGTGTCTAACTGAACAAGGCTCCTAATAGAGCGGACTTCTAAAGAGTTCAAAGACAGCTTGTGGGTATTCATCCCCACCGTGTTTTTTCCCAGTTGGGTTTTCACGTGAAAAATATGTCTGTCATGTGTGATGCTTTTATCTTGTGATGCTTTCCTATTGTTTGTCAAGCATATGATGGTTTTGTGTTTTATGCCTGTCAATAAAACATGTTGAACTAGCTATTATTATGATCTGATGATAGATTATTTGTTTATTCATAAGGGTGAAATGGTAGTGTAGTCTTGAGTTGAGTGAAAAACTAAGTGAGTAATCGGTTAATGCTTGTCTCAGTCATTCTTAGCTTTATTGGTTGCACTCTATTTCAAACCGGTGTCACTGCTTGCCAGTCATTTGAAGTGTATGATGTCAAACTGGTTTAGGACTGTATTTTTCTCTGTACTAATTCACCCCCCCCCTCTTAGTACTGGGTTAGTACTATCCGTTCATCATTGAGTTATCAATAATACATGGATTGCACTTCATTTTGAGGTTGTAGTGTATAATTTTCAGCGAAATCAACTATAGAGACAATGGTGCCAAGAGGAAATGTGTCCTTAGATAACTTGAATTGTTCATCTAACTATGGAGCTCTATGTGTAAGCATTATGTACTCATAAACTAGTTTGTCTTGAAACATTTTCATAAATTGAGCTACACATATATAATTTTTCACTAGCTCACGTCTCTTCAAATCTTTTCCATCTTTAACTCCATATGTGATTGTCTTGTATTTTTTGAAAGAAACTAGTTTCATACCAATTTCATGTGTTCTCTCCAAATGTACACATCTTGGTAAACTTTGCAAACTACCACATATAGCACAAGAACCTTCCAAACAATGCATCTTATAATAAATGCAACCATCATGTCTATTACATCGCACACTTGAAATAAATTCTCTTACCGACTGAGGAGGTGCTTGTATATTACATTCCTGCAAAACATTGTTAGTGTGCAAAGTAGAACAAATATGATGAAAAATATCATAATGCGTGGAAAATTCAATACGCACCCTACAACAACATGTGGTGCGTACATGATTAATCTTAATATAAAAAGGTTTTGTCATTTCAAAAAATCTTTGATAAATTCTTATTTGAGGAAACTTTTGAAGGAATCTTTCATAAAATTTAGTTTGAGTCATATCCAAATAGTGTTTGGCATGTGGCTAGGAATTGTAGACCCAATTTGCCTTCTAACAACATCTCTTTGGTTGGGTGATACTCTTGTGTTGTCATGCAAAAAAATTTCAATTAATGTTTTTAGTGCATCAACAACAACCTTGTCTTTGCATGGTAGTCTACCTGAGAATGCCCAAAGAGAATTATTGTTAGGTTCCTCTATTTGACTTACTTGTTTTTCTTATCAATCTTCTCATTATGGTTGATATAATGACACATCGAGTAGCATTAGAATCTTTACTACGTGATTTTGAACCAATAGATTGATATGCATCAAATAGATTTCTGATAATATTTCTTTCACTGTTACTTTCAGATGATCTTAGGCCTAGAATTTTCATTGTCTCTCTAAAATTCAAATTTTTAATCATTTGAACAATTAATTGACATCTTGCAGTTTGATTTAAGTTTTGAAAATAGTTTTGCCATATTCTTTTAACCATTCTCCTACAAGTTCGTTCATTCATTTTATTGGGCATTGGCTTCAATATGTTCTCATCAATGTCAATTAGATAGTTTGGTTTCCTATGAATGCTTCTAGGAGGTGTTAACATCGGTGCATTATGTACATTTAATTCATCAAGTAGAGGTGGTGTAATATGATCATTATTTAATTGATTATTCAATGCGGTATCTTCTTCAATTACATTAGGTTCAAACGATAAATTATCAAATGTTTCTTCTTCAATTGCATTAGGTGCATTATATTCGTTTGTTAAATCAAATTAAGATGTTGAGGATTACATACCTTCTTCTCCCATTGTTCTTATGTCATGCAATTTCTTCATACGTTGCCTTTGTCTTTCCTTTTGAGCCTCTCATTGTTCCATCGTTCCTCGCTTGTTCTTTCCCATGGTTGATATTGGTTGTCGTAAATAGAATCATATTACATATATATGTAAAGAAAAGTTCACAAACAAACAAATAACCATAAATATGCATCTTATCACTATTTTTTGGAATCAAACTATTAAACAATCACAATTCAATCATTTGAAATCATGCAAAAACAAAAAATTCACTTCCTTTTATGTATACAACAATGATAGAAGAGCAGACACAATTCTAATGGGGCCTTCAATGACCTCAAAAAATTATTTTGAGGTTGTTGAGGCTTTTGGGCAACTAAAACTATGTCTATAAATTGTGTACGTGCTACATTAATAATCGCTTCACACTATTAGACCATAAAATGTTGACAAGCCCAATGGTATTCTTTTTTCCAATTCTTGACTGATAAGTAGCGTGTACGCGCTACTAAGCCTAAAAAATGTTATTACAGGGTAACAAATAATGGGAATAGTACCTTGTATGTGCTTATGAGTAATAAGTACCACGTACGCGCTCCTTTGCCTTAAAAAAGTTATGGTAGGGAAGTGAACTTATAGTTTCAGTACCCTGTACGCGCTATTGGTAGTAGAAAAGATGTGAATGACAAGGAGAGAGAGAGAGAGAGAGAGAGAGAGAGAGAGAGAGAGAGAGAGAGAGAGAGAGAGAGAGGAATGAAAGAGGAGGGGTCTTAAGGGGTCACAGGACACCATATGACCTCTTAGGAAACAATATGACCTCTAATGACACCTAAGGGGTCATATGGTAGGCTAATAAAATGATATATTAAATTTAAAGTTATGAATAGAATATCATACAACGAGACTGGACACCATATGACCTCTTAGGAAACAATATGACCTCTAATGACACCTAAGGGGTCATATAGTGGGCTAATAAAATGATATATTAAATTTAAAGTTATGAATAGAACATCATACAACGAGACTCCAAGCGAACAAACTAGGAGGCTTCACTAAAAAGCAAGTGTAAGAGCTTGACCTAACCCTAAGAGTACTCCCTAAGTTCTAAAACATATGATACTATTAAATTTGCAAGGTTATAAGACTGATCTTGATTGTGACTATAGGAATTACACACTTGATATCTTTCATGGGTATGTATCATTCCAAGCTGTTTGACAAGTGATGATCATCATATACTACCACTACCATGCATACAACAAACTTTAATTTCTTTAGGTGACAGGCATTGTGTAACAACATGGGAACTCTAGCATACCCACCACTATCATTCTATAGGACATCATCTATGTTACTCTCCCTCTTTCTCTTCCTACCTATTGTTTCCTTTTGAAAAACATATTGCAGGTACTCTGACTCATCATGTTGCTTTGTTGACACTATTTTCCACATCTGCTCTGCTCATTAAAAACACATTCTAGAAGAATATTGCTACAAGTTTCCTTGTTTGTCACGGTAATACACCCTTGTTTCAATTTCAAACCCTATTCCTCCTATTCAATATATACACACAAATCCATCAATCATCGAGACTCCAAGTGAACAAACAATGAGGCTTTGCTAAAAAGCAAGTGTAAGAGCTTGACCTAACCCTAAGAGTACTGCCTAAGTTCTAAAACATATGATGCTATTAAATTTGCAAGGTTATAAGATTGATCTCAATTGTGACTATAGGAATTACACACTTGATTTCTTTCATGGGAATGTAATGTTCCAAGATGTTTGACAAGTGATGATCACCATATACTACCACTGCCATGCATACAACAAACTTTAATTTCCTTAGGTGATAGGCATTGTGTAACAACCCTCCATTTCTCTCATTTTTAACATGTTTTATTTCATCAACTTGGTTTATCGACTTTGTCATCATCAGGTTTACACTTCATCAAGTAGGTATTTCTAAAATTGCCACCATATTTTCACCTATCTTCTGAGATTTCTAACCATATAATTGTTTTTCAATTTGAACAACAATAACATATAATTATTGAATTTCTTTTACCAATGTCTCCATAGTTATCACAGACATAGGTGCACCATTTTTTAAATAACTTTTGATATACTTATCCAAATTTAAAAAGTTTTATATACTATTGTAGTGCACTTGATTCTTTACAATTTAAAAAAAAAAAAAAAGTTCAATTTGTTTAGTGCAACTTATGCATCGCGCATGAACAAGTACCTAATTTTCAAGATGTGCTCGATTGGAAAAATCATAAAAAAAAATAATCAACAAAAAAATACAAAAAAATACACATCTTCTAGTGCTCACTCTTAGCTATCTTTCTGCCAAAGTATTTGTTAAAATAATAAATCTAACTATGACTTTTTTGATGCGCATGTCAGACACTATGTTATGTTTTTCAGAAAAAAAATATTTTTCATGCGGGAAGGATTTAACCCCCTTAATCTTATCCAATTTTGAAAATTTTTAGTATTTTGGAAACTAGATTCAGAGCACTACAATATTTGTTCTTTTATTATCTTCATATCTTGAGTGGATGACTTTCAAATTTTGCCTCCAAGTTCAAGTTCACCTGATTTCAGAAAAAAAAGTGTCCACTTATACCCCCTTTTTGACTACCATCTTTGTGCACTTACCCCTCTACCCCTCTGAGAAGTGTGGCAGCCTTGTTGATTTTACTGATAGCATGGGAGATCTCGCAAAACTCATTAAAGTTTCTAGTCTTGTTGATATTGACCTCTAGGGAGCCCCCTACACCTAGTCGAATGGTAGGAAAGGCAAGCACTTAATTCAAGTCAAACTAGATAGATTCCTTGTCTCCACCAACTAGGACATTGGCCATAATTCCTTCCTTAAAACCCTCCCAAGGACTACTTCTGATGATAACCCCCTTCTGCTCCATTGGAAGGATAGACCCTACCAGGGTCCACCCCCCATTTTGCTATAAGATTATGTGGGCCTCGCACCCAAATTTTAGAGACTTGGTTAGGAGTTGGTGGGCTTCCCTAGTTCAAGGGACTATTATGTTTAGAATTGTGGAGAAATTGAAACTTATCAATAGGGAAGTCAAAGGTTGGAATAAGGCTACTTTTGGAGACATCTTCAAGAAAAAGAAGGTTCTTGGCTCCAGAGTGGAACAACTCCAGATCATTATGGATACTGGTAACCCCCATCCCTATTTTGGAGGAGGAAGAGGAGTGTCACAAGAGTTGGAAGGATATCCTCTCTAAGGAGGAAGTATACTGGAAGCAAAGATCCAGAATTCAGTGGCTGAAATAAGGGGACATAAATTTGGCCTTCTTCCACTGATCGACATGCATCCATAGGAGAAGGAACTTCATCAAAAGTCTAAGGGATGACTCTAACTAAGAGATCACCGGTGACTCCTTAATCAGACAAAGTGCCACGAACTTTTTCATAGGATTATACATAGAGTCCAGAAGGGACAACGTGTCTCTTCAAGATAGCCTTTTGAGCAGCTTCTGAATGCCATTGAGGAGGAAGATAACTATTAGATGCTTTCTCCTATCTCCTTGGAGGAGGTCTGTTTGGCTGTCTTTGCTATGGGTGCGTACAAGACCTGGGGCCTAGACGGAACCCCCTTGGCATTATTTTAGGAGTATTAGGACATTGTTAAATATGATGTTACAAAAGTTGTGAAAGACTTCTTCAAGACGGGCAAATTACTGTAAAAACTAAATAACACTTACATGTGCTCATCCTTAAGGCAGCAAACCCCAATTGCATGAAGGACTTCCAACCCATAAGCCTATGCAATACCATATACAAGATAATTTCCAAGGTCCTTGTGAATGGAATCAAATCCCTCCTAGCGAAGTTTATTAGCCCTTCCCAGAAAATTTTTGTCCAGGGTCATTAAATTTTGGATGCTGCCATTGTCACTCATGAAATAATTCACTCCATGGATAGGAGTAGAATCCCAGGTATGGCTTTCAAACTGGATATTTCAAAAGCATATGATAAATTTAACTGGTGTTTTTAATTAAAAACTCTCTCAAACTTGGTTTCAACCAGAAGGTTGTTGATATGATACGAGAGTGTGTTCCTATGATTCAGTTCTTAGTCTTGATCAATGGGACTCCTAGGGGATGTTTAAAAGTTGAAAAAGGTATGGGGCAAGGTGATCCTCTATCAGCTTATCTTTTCATCATGATTGTTGAAGTCTTGAGTAGAAATGTGGTTGATTTGGTGACCAATGGCAGACTTCAGGGATTTAAAGTTCCTTCTACGATCCCCCCCTCTAATATTCAATAATTTGTCAATGACACCTTTCTATTTGGTATGTCATCTATCATGGAGGCTAAACAATGGAAGAATTTGCTGGCTGATTACACCAAGGCTTCAGGGCAATGTATCAATTATGAGAAGAGCACTCTCTTCTTTTTAAACACCCCTAATGACCTCCAATTTAGAATTTTTTGGATTCTAAGGTGCAAGATTGTTGCTCTTCTGGGGACTTACCTTGGTCTCCCCCTCATGGTCAAAGAGATCACTACCACTTTCTGGAACACTATACTTGAGCAGATGCAAAAGAAACTTGCTGGTTGGAAAGGAAAATTCCTTAGCAGTGTGGGCAAGCTTCAACTCCTTGTGGCTTCCCTCTAGGGAAACCTGATGTACTTCTTGTCCACATTCAAAATATCTGGGGCCATGGGGGAAAAAATTGAGAAAATCCAAAGAACCTTCATGTGGATAGGATTGGAGGAGAAAAAATGCCTTGCTTTGGTTAGTGTGGACAATGTGTGCCTACCCAAGTCCATGGGTGGACTGGGTATAAGAAAGATAAATGCCCTGAATAAGGCATTAATGGCAAAAAATGGCTAGACCCTGGCTAAAGGTGAGGCAGACTGGTGCAACATTATCAAGGCAAAGTACTTGGATCGGGAGCAATTATATTATAAATTGAGTGCAAGAGACCATCCCCAAGGATCTAAGTTATGGAATAACATCCTGAGAAGTAGACTAGTAATAAGAGAAGGACTGGAATGGCAAATTCAAAATGGTAGGAAAGTTAGGTTCTGGGAAGACTTTTGGGTGGAAGACAACCTCCTAGCTAACACTCGCTTCCACCAAATTATGTACCACCTAAAGGAACACCTAGGGGATTATATTACTGATTATATGGAACCAAGGAGAAGAGTATGGAAGATAATTGTCCAGTTCTTCCTCAATAGGCCCAACCTATTACCCATGGCTCGAGGTCTACAAAATATTATGTTGGATACTAGAATCCCCCTGGCCCCTCATGAAGATAGATTCATTTGGAAAGAGACCCAATCAGGCACCTTCTTGATCAAATATGCTTATAGATAGCTCCGGAGACCCCCTGCTGATGTCGAGTGTTGGAAGAAGATATGGAACTCACAACTGATCCCCAAAATCAACTTCTTTTGGTGGTCCCTAATGCATGGAAAACCCTAACCCAGGACAACCTAAAAAAGAGGGGCTTCCAACTCCCCAATATATGCATTCTCTATAATGTTGATGAGGAAACTATTGACCACATGTTCGTCCTCTGCCCCTTTGCTAAACATCTACGAGATAAAACCCTTGGGAAATGTGGTCTACAATGGGTCTTTTAGAATGACATTAAGCAATTTTTTTGTGGATGCAAACCCCCCTCCCACCACCCCCTCATCCTCCAATTATGGAAGCAAATACCGCCGCACATCTGTTGGGCATTATGGAAAGAAAGAAACAACAAACTCTTTAGAGATATTGAAGCCCCCCTGATAGTGTCTTCAATAATTGCTTCAAGATGATTTCAAAGAGTATATCGGTTATGAAGTGAACCCCCCCCCCCCCCAATTCTCCTAGTTGGATGGAGAATTTTTTTTTTGAAAGTTGGAAGCTCCCCCCAAAGTTTGAAGTCTTCAACAATAGTGCTAAAAACAAAAGGAGATTGACCAAATGGTTAACCCCAAAACTCCATTGGTTTAAACTGAACTTTGATGGATCCGCCCAAAATGCTTGTAGGCGGGTGGTGGAATCATCCGAAACCACTTGGGGAACACTATGGTAGCCTATGTTGGTAACCTAAAGAACAATAATATCATGCAAGTAGAGGGAATGACCCTCCTATGGGGTTTGAAATTTGCCAATTCCATGGGAATTCAAGAGGTGGAAATTGAAGGTGACTCGTAGATTATTTTGGAAATAGTGAGGGGGAGCTCTACTGTTGGGTGGAGAGTTGATTCCATTTTGAGGGATGTCAGGATCCTACTGGCTAATCTTGATGGCTTCACCATCCGACATGTCTTTAGAGAAGGGAATGTGGTTGCGGACTCCATTGCGGTGGTGGGAAGGTTGCAGAATGGCTTAAGATGTTGGAGGGACCCCAGTTTGCTACTAGTACCAACCAAGTTGATCTTGGAGATGGAAAAACCCAAGTCCAATGAGGAACTCGTATAACCATTTTCAAATGAAGAGAGCCAATTTTCAAATTTTAAAATTGGAAGGAAATTCCACCCATCATGGGCCCAGTCTGCCTCGTAGCTATGGAGGGCCTTGTCACCACCCTCAAAAGGGTTGTGTTTATCATGATAGTACTCACTCCAAGAATGAATATTTCCTAATTATTATCCAGATGGAGCTAACTGGTGCTGATAATGGTGATAGATGGGATAGGTCAAATCATACTGGCTGGATTGAAGGTCCTCATGTTTCTAGTAGATTTCCTAAATTTGATATCTACTTAGACATAAGAGATAATAATCACACTATTTATTGTGTGCTTTTATCTCAAGTTTGGCACATTTTTTATTACAACCCTGCTTTGGCCCTATTTTGGCTCTGCGATTCTTCTAGCCGGTCTCACATTTGCTCTGTTAAACTGGAGGAAATGAAAATGGGGGGGGGGGGGACAGGCTCAGACTAGAACCCGACAAAATTAATGAGTTTAAAGCTAAGCCAACTTTGTGGTTCCTCTGTTTAGAAGGCGACATAGATAAATTCATGGAAAGCATGAAGGGGAATGATGAGAAACTGTCCAAGAATTTTGTGACTTCCTGGGAGGACAGAAGAGTTACCATGGGGGGTATCTCTTTCAAAATTAATGAAGAATTTATTTCACAAGTGATGGGACTATTTATGGAGGGGAGAAAATGGAAAAAGCAGAGTCGCATTTCGGATACCAGCAGCCTGAACCAGTTCTTTCGTGAAGGTGAAAACCTAGTGAAGAGGCTGGTCACCTTCAACTGGGAGGAGCTCCCATCTCCATGGGATAAGGTCTGTTACATTGTGATGAAATACTTCATGTTGGAGGGAAGGTATGGAATCTTTTATTACTACCATCTCCCTTTCCTTAACCACCTAAGAAATAAGGACTACATTTCCATTCTATTTTTCTTGCTGCATTCTCTGGATTCTAATGTCAAGGATATTGCCGAGGCCAAGAAAAAAGGTAAAGATTTTCCCATCCTTCACCAAGGCCTCATCCTGTGCCTTTAGAACTTCCACCTCATCCTTTGCCTGCCCCAAACTATTTTTGTCCAGAATGTGACTGATACCAGTCCCTCGGTCTACCCTACTACTAAACATTATGTTATCCCTCCCTGGCTTCCGAAAATGGGCTCTTGCAGAAAGAAAAATAAAAATTCCTCCCCTGAAGAGGTTAGAACCCCCAAGTCAGAATCTAGGAGATTGATTCTGACATGGAAATCACTGACGAGGCTAACTCCCCCCACTGCTCAAGAAGATTGGCCTCTAAACCCCCAGAAAAACCTCTGAGAGACCCCTCCTCCTTGCATGACACTAGGAACTTAATCCCAACTGATAATGTGATTCTTTTCCACCCTACCCCGACCCCCCACTCTATTAGTTCCACCCATGCCTCTGAAAGTCCCACAAATCCTAGAAGTCTGGAGATTGGCCCCAAGTCCCAAACAAATTTTCCCTCCTTGACTCTCAGGTTTGAGAAATTGATGGTTGTGGAGGAGGCGAGTAGCATAAAGGAGGAGGATGACAACAAACTGGTGGAGTTGGGGAAAAAAGTGGAGGCCCTGTCTAATAATATGTAGGATATCACCAATAGGCTGGAGGTTGTGGAAACCAAAATGCATGATGTTTCTAAATTTGCATTGAAGGTGATGCGTTGTTTGACAACCACCTTGTGCCTTCTGCAGGAAAGTTCTTCCAAAGGAAAAGGAAAGGACAACGAGGACTACAAGGCCATGTTCAAATTCCTCATAAAGGAATGGGCAAGAAAGCTCCTCCCAAAGAGGAGCCATGGGGAAAAGAAATGAAATGTCTCTATGCTGCGGAAGTCTGGTTTTTTGTCTACTCCTAGTAGCCTGCAGACGGATAGCTTTAATTTGTGTTTTCATTCGAACTTTTATGCTTATTGCCTTGCGTGGAAAATGTCGAAAACTTTGTCTAATACTTTTTTGTGTCTGCTGAACTTACGTAGAATGATCATAGTTTTTGATAGAGGTAAAGGGTTGTAACTCTGCTGTTAATATGCTGACAGTGGTTCTACCACTGTTTTTCTTGTTGTTCCAATGGGTCAGCCCCCTTGTTTTTTGGCTTCTTTTAATATCAAAAACAATGAAAATTATATGAATAATTGGAAAATTCTACACAAGGCCTTCCAAATCTCATGGAGGGGTGATAATCAACAATGAAAATCATATGAATAATTGGAACATCCTAAATCAGGCCTTTGAGATCTTATGGAGAGCCGACATAATGGTTAAAATTGACAATCATAAAATTTGATAGATCTAGAGATGTAAATCACTTATGTAGATAGTAGTTGCAATTTTTTATAACAATCCATTGGTGAGACTACTTGACTTTGCTAAGTATTTGGTAGGGAAGTCCTTTTCCCCATCTTATATAAAGGAAAATATCTAATCCCTCCAAGAAAATATATAATCCCTCCAAATTCTTATACAAGATCATTTGACCAAGAAAAACAAGATCTTGATTCCAAAGCACTTTTTTATATGATCTAGGGTGAAAAGGGCTATGTTTTTATAAAATAAGAACATGAAGGGTCCATATCCATTACACCTAGCCATCAAGACAAATGGAACAAATCTCATTAGAGGTGTGATTGGAAAATATTTAATGAATATAAAGTAAACAAAATTATTAAACAATATGATTATTTTTAAATAAGATTTTGAATCACACTTGAATAAAAAATGCTCATCTTCATAAAGAATCATAGAAGATGATATGAAACATTGATTCAAGAGTTCCTTTACAAATTTTGCTGATTTTTTTATAATAGAATGAGAAAATAACAAATTTACTTAAAATAAATTTAAAAATATATTTAAATAAAAGACTAGAACAAAACATCTTAAAAATATTAAAAAATAGTATTATAGATTCCTTATACATGTGTATGCATATCAAATCTCTTAATATTTTTTTTTTTTAGTTTCTAACTTATATTTTGATTTAAATATGTGAAATGTAAAAGAAAATATATTTTGAAAATAAATTTCTTTATTCACTAAATATGTGGAACAAAATATATATGTAGTCATATTTTATTAATTTTAAAATAATAATTAATCAAATAAAAAATAGTGCATTAACATAATTTTGATATAAATATGTGGAATAAAAAATGTGTGTGGATATATATATACTATATTTCTAAACTAATTATCTAGAACTATATTTTATGAAATAATAAATTTATAATATAAAATGTCTACATTTTTTTTTTTAAACTATCTTTACTACAAACAAGTTCTATATAAATAAAAAATAAAATAAATTATAATAAAAATATCCACACTTTGATGGTCATAGCACCATCAATCTCTTATAGGGTCTTATTTTGCACTACATATTCTTGTAAGGTCTTATTTTGCTCTAGGGTCTTACATGTTCTAGTAGCACACAAATCAATGACGCATGCCAAACCAACTGATAACTCAAAGATTTATGGAATAAACTCCAAGCTTTAATAGAATGAATCCACACCTTCAAATTTTGGATATATAAGGGAAGGGAATTGTAAATCATTGATTCGGTAGAGTATCAATCCATTCACTCTTGTAAATTATACATTATGTGTAATGGGGTGGAAATAGGTGTTCACAAGCTAAGTTATGTAATCAAGCAATAAACCTATTTCAACTACTCAATTACATTAAAGGGGAATGAGATCAATGGATCCACCTCCAAAGGGTGAATGCTAATTGACATTTGTTTATCCCTTTGTTTGAATTGAAAACAAGCTATGGAAAGATGTAAACTAAATGCTAGATCTACAACTAAAGGTGTGAAATTAACATAAATTAACATGAATAGGAAGTTTCAAATGTGATGTATAGACATGAACATTGAGCTAGAATAAGGGAACACCTGTTAGTTGAATCTAATCCTGACAATGTGAGACACTGGTGCTTCAAGTGACCTTGTCTTCAAAATGTCAAATGTGGATTAAAGTTATCTTTCCAAAATCATAATGCAGTCCCGAATATTGTCCTCAAGTTTTCCTACAAATTTGTTGGAAATAGGTGTGTGAGGTGACCTTATTCTTTGTTTTTCATTCCTGCAAAAGCTAGATTTAATTGTCACCATGTACTATGCTTGATTTCACAATTTCAATTTTTGAACCTATCGCTTTCACACAAAAGAAGAGAAATGATGTTGGGTATAGGAGTTTGTCTAGGTCAAACCATGGGTTTGGAATTAACCCTTGAATTCAATTGAAATGATAAAGTAAAATGTTGAATTTTATACATTAGATCTATTGTAGCAGATCAAGACTGATAATGTAATGCTCTTTGAATATGATGACAAGTGTTGATGTAATAACATGACATGGCATGTGACAAGACCTAAAGGAAATCAAACAAGAACATATCCTTGCATGAATATTGATGTGATTTTCTACTCCATGATGTCTAAATTTGAAGAATGCTTGAAGAATGTGGTGGGATAAAATGTCACCTTAATGCTTGAATATGCTTGTAGGTGATCGTACTATAAGGTGTATGATAATGAATGCATGTGATTGATGATTTATGGATGTAGGTGGATGGATGATGAAAATGAATAGAAAGAATACTCTTCTATAGGGTTCTCAAGGTATTTCACTGATTAGGATGACATCTAATGGTCAAATTGAGGCATCATGGTCGAGAATTGATTGGCGGGAAGCTTGCACCAGTATATTTAAATTTGGGCCTAATTTTGGGGGACAAGGATATCTCAAATACCCCTGTCCAGGACAAGAACATCCCAAACACCCTTTCCTAGGACAACCGTTCACCAAACATCCTTTGCCACCTAAAACAAGGTCAATAGGCCAAGGAAGGGGTGTACACAACTCAAGGAAAGGTTTAGATCACCATGTAGACATATGACATCAATTTGAGGTAAAAGGACAAAAATAAGATTGGATGAGAGCTAAATTGAGAGACACTAAGGCAGGGGCACAAAAAGTGGCGTAAATTATACAAGGTTAAAATGTACAATGCTACATTTAGTCCCCACTTTAGCAAGACTATAAGCCTATGAACATACTTATGATAAAGTAGAAAGAGAGATGAGAGAGATATAAATGAACAATTGGGAGAAAGATACAAGGAGATAAGACATCACTAAATTCAAGAGAATAAGCCCCCAAACATATTATCTTAATGCACACAATCACATGCATGGACACACAAAACAAGACACAAACAAACAAAAGGCAAAGAGACAAACAAAAGACACACAAAATGGGTTAGTACTAAAAAAAAGGATCCAAGGCAACTAGTTGAAGAGATGTTAATATTTAAAATATCGTAACCACTAATATCATTCCCTAAATGCAATGTAAGAGCACATGTGGTGAAATGGAAAGAGAAAGAGAATGAATTGAGTGATAAACCAATATCAAAAAAGTAGTTAAGTATGTTATGCTATGAGTTCATGGGGAAGAAGAAAGGAAACATGAATTCCATGGGCTTGTGACTTGTGTTATGCCAGATGATCACGACATTATAATCACAACATTATAATCTCCATACCTAATCACTTCAATCATAGGAACACAACAGTACAATAGAATTCATTATAATTTAATGAGACACTGAAAGTTAGTCAGAAGGGAAGGAAAGCATGTGAGAGTATTTAAAAAGTTTTAGACACATTAGCTTTTGAATTCAAATGGTAAAGATATAATACACCTTTCACATAATTAAAAAAAAAATTATTCACTTGATCACGACATAATACAAATGCACAAATGAATTCAAATTGTACTGAGCTGACAGTTGCCAGTATCTACATAATTAAATATGTAGATAGACATACTTAAGATATCTATATTCACATTATAAGATATAATAAGCCTTCAACATTTAAATTGTAAATATTATTTACATGATCGCTACTCTCCGATAGACTGGTGTCGGTAAACCTGTGCTGGTAGATATTTATCGGTAGGCTTGTCTAGGCCTCAAAAGCCAATATTTGTCTTGTGCTTCAAAATAGCATTGTGGAAGATCTTGATAGGTCTTAGGAAGTGGGCATAAGTGTTGTGCCATCCCTGGTTAGGGGTAAGAGTTTGATTTCATAGTTGAGGTGTGAAACATAGCCGTGAGGAAGACTCAAGGTAAAGAAGACCAAGGTGTGTAGGTGGGTTTATCACCCTACTGCTACCGACCTCTGTATCACATATGAAGAGATATTACAAAATATAGGGGCCTGCACTTGCAGGAAAGATTACAACCTAGAGCACACTACTCAATCACAAAAGGAGCCTCACTGACTACATACAAATCTAGACTACAATCCGGAGAAGTGTTGAACTGCAAAAGATAGCATCTCCTATGCCTGAATACAGTTTCGCTTAAGCTTTGTTTGTTCTGGTCTGAAACCCTAAACCCTTTACCAGAATACCCCTTTGTACAAATATCCTCACATACATGATCTATCAGATATATTTCGCATCTCCTTCATTATTTCCTTCCTAATACATATTCACATCATATTACATATATCAAAATGATCTAATCCAATCGACCTATATACCCCTTACAATTTATCATGCCTTATGTCGGCTTACAAAGATAATTACAATATCAATATACATGTCAGCTAAATAACATAAATACATGAATATCAAAAATAGTTGTCAATGCCAGATCCAAGAGATGTCGGCCTCCTATATCGATAACCTTATTCTAAACCTCATCGGCTTGCATTGTCGGTAACCAAAGAAATCCTTCCATCCTGTCGGTGTCGGTGCTGGTGCTGGTGAAGTGTCTGCCGGTACACAACTGAACCAAAACATGAAGCTGGAATAAGCTGCCATATTGCCATCAATGAAAACATGGTGAAACCTTGACCAATTGAGTGTCAATTTCCAACAAAATATGCTTTCAGGAATTAAATTTCCCCTATGTTGGCCTTTGATTAGAGAATAATTAACCCTCCAAGGCAAGTATAAAAGGAGGCTTAACTTAATTCTCTTATTTGGGTAAGAAGGATGATAGAGGTGAATAAGAAAGAGGTCTTCATTATCGTCATCAAGCATTCAAGTGTTCAAGCATTCAAGCATCCATCAAGTCTTATTCTTCATGTGTCTTCTTCATTCATCCATTGGAGCAACATTACAACATTCATTTGCAATCATGTGTGTGTTAGGGTTTTGTCATGTTACATGCCATTTCATGTTACATGCCATTTCATGCAACACTTGTGATTACATTCAAGAAGCAAAGCAAGCATCATTAACAAATTGCAGATCTATAAGGTATACATTTCCATTATTTACATTTAAGCATTGCAATTACTTTCTTTCAAGGTTGATTCCTCAAACGGGGTTTGACTAAGGCAAACCCCTATCCATAACACTTATACCCTTTTTTTCTATGTGCAGATTGCAGGTGCACGACTGCAATTGTAGATTTAGGCTTCATTTGCAGAGATAGAGAAACCCTTTTTGACTCGCGGATTTTTCGGAGGACCGATGCAACTTCAAATCGGTCCTGACAACTTTTATCAAAATTTGCAGAGCGGGTTCGTATCAGTCTAAATACCTCATATCCGAAGTTACAACGTGATCCCGAATCAGTAGCTCCTTATTTTACCTATTTTGTCTTCATTTTCTACATAGTCAACAAGTCAACTCTTCTACTTACAAAAGAGGGTAAATTGCAATTAGTATTAAGATTCTTATTCACTCTAGGGTTTGGACCTAGTGAATTCAATCCCTCTTTTGAATGTAAAGTATCTCCCAAGTGAAAATCATCCCAGTGATTTCCTTTCTCTCTCCTAGGTGGGAAATGACTAGGGTTCAATTTTCCACTTTACAAGAGGAAAAATATGGAGATCTATGAATACATGATTAGTGTAAATAAATAAATGTTCACTCCCAAATAGTTGGAGAGATCCCAAGAGGTCATTAAAGTCATTTGTGGCTTTCTCACTTTGCTGATGTTTTCTCTTTGTAATATTTTTTCATGTTTTAATGGAAAGGGCACTACCCCCACGATGCCAATTTTCCAAAAAAATAAAGGTAATAAAGTTATAAGAAAACTAAATTGATTGGTTGAAAACATATAAACTTACTCAAATATTGAACAAAAAGGTACTAAAAATAAATAGATTATTTGTCATATATTAATATAGATATCTTACAAACATATCTAAAAAATACTATTTCATTTAACTCTAACACTCTACGCGAACACTAATTTTTATTGTAAATTCTATATAGTATCTAATGACTCACTCTTCTATATTCTTATTAAGTATAAATTCTATTATGCTATAAAACCTCAGTAGTAGTTCTAAGTCACTATTTTGAAAATAATACTAATCAACATCAAACAAAATTGCATTCATTTAGTAATCATTTATGAACAATAAGTTTGCTTTTCTAATCATACACTTAAATAAAAAATAAATCAGACCTCAATATAAGAAGTATCTAAACAACAATGGGAAGGTGATCAAAGGAATGAATGCCACATCAAACATTTCATGGTTTCAAACAAGATATAGCTAATTAAATAAAAAAATTTAAATCAAATCATTAGAAGAAAAAATAAAACTCAGATTCCATTAAAATATCAACAAAAAAAACCTATATAACTTTACAAAAATTCAAAATTTCTTGCGACCATCTTTTAGATAGACATATTTAAGATATCTATATTCACATTATAAGATATAATAAACCTTCAACGTTTAAATTATTTTTATTTACATGATCGCTACTCTCCATACCTAATCACTTCAATCATTATAACAGAGCAGTACAGTAGAATTCTTTATAAATTAATGAGACAGAGAAAGTTGAAGTCAAGCATGTGAGAGTATATCAGAAGTTTTAGACGTATTAGCTGTTGAATTCAAATGCACAACTGTTCCTTTGCCAGATCAAAAAGACTTTCCCATTTTCCACTCCACCCAGAGTGGATAAATTTTCCTGCTATCTCTTCACAATAATTGTACTGAGCTGACAGTTCTCAGTCGTGTAAGATGGAGGAAGTATGTGAGATCCATTTACAGAACAATTATGTTGCCATTTTTCACCTCCTGCTATCTCTTCACAAAACTTGTACTGAGCTGACATCTATGGGCGTGTAAGATGGAGGATTCTGAATTGTGTTCACATGCAAGAAAATTAATGATTTGAAGCTTTTTTTTAAGACAAATTGATTATGGAAGAGAGATTACAACAAATCATATTGTCACATGCCAAAAGCGTTTGGTAGTGGAAGTGGACAAATCATATTGTCACTGCTTAATAAGACATGAAACCATCAATTTCTTCCCTGTAACTTGTCATATCTTTCAATAAATGAATGCCACGTCAAACGTTCCAATAATTCAATGCTTTTTTTTTTCAGACGTTGACAATACATGATTTTTTATTTAAGGAACATAGATTACAACTTGCAATTGTATTTTGGCCTGCAATGGGTATATTGAAGAGGTGTCGAAAATCAATTAGAAAAAAATTTGGTCTATATTTTGCATATATTTGGACAATTGGTCTATATTTTGTATACATTTGGGCAATACATGAGGTTCATTGGTAGGCCATTTAGATAGGGGTCTCATGAGGGGGGCTTAAGCTCTATTTTTAAGGAAGAGGTGGTCCCATGAATATTACAAGTTTATATATAATTTATAATATTGCCCACCTGTATGGTGTTGACAATGATACCAAATATTACAAAACACCAGCGAAGATGTCCAAAATCCAAACCTATCTTTACAGTTGTTGCTTCAATTGGTTTACAATAAACAAAATATGGAGTAGCTAAACACTAAGTTATCATCCTGAGAAAAACATAAGGTGAAGAAAACGAGAATGGAGAGCGCAGAATAAATGTGAATGGGAAATATGAAAAAATGATGGAAAAATAGGAAAAAAATGATCAGATGGTTGTAGGTATTGCAATCATCTTGCAATGCCTTTTTTTTTGTATATGTGGACCATTGATATTGAGAATTAGCCAATGTGTTTCAAATAAAGAAACACCTTTGGCATAAAAATGAGACTGAGAGTTATCTTTCACTGACCACCAACCCAATCATCTTATTTAGAAATTTACATAACGAGATGGCTGTGATAAGTAGGAAGACATGGAACAAAAAGAGAAATTCATGGGCACTTTGGGTAAGCTTCTCCTCTTCTCTTAAGGGATACATATGTATTGCCTTTCTGTGTAGGGGAAAAAGCGAGACTAGGTTAACATGCCCTAATCCTACCTTTTGACACACATTACGGAATACGAAAGAGCCTAGAGATATCGCACAATTGGCTACTTCTTTTTGTGAAAGAGAGAGCCACAGGATATCTATTAGGATTTCTATTCCCTTGTTGAAATTGGAAGATCAAATGATGTAAGTTCAAACCCTAATCCCAAAATGCAAGTATGAACTAATAACAAGATTGCAGAATTGAGATTAAACAATGAACAGCTGTAAATACAAGGATGAAATAAGAATGTAGATGTGTACCCGGAGTCAAAATTGGACTGAAAATGTTTGGGATGGGGGTGCAGGCGCCACTGTCTTGAAAACTGCACCGGAAACTATCATTTTGCACTCTGAAACACTGTCGAAAAGCTGTCTGAAAGCTGTTTGTCCGGAGGACCAGGGCACCCAGCGCCTCTGTCCCAGGGACCAGGGCGCCCAGCGCCCCTGTCCTGGCAGGACCAGGGCACCTAGCACCCCTGTCCCAGTCTTCTGCTATGCAATTTGATACAGAGTGCTGTCTTGACCTGTTCCCTCCGGATCTGTATCCTGCGGCGTTGTCCGAGTCCTGAACCTGCACTGATATCTGAAAAAGGGTGTAGGGGCGGCTATATAGGGTTTTGCCTTAGTCAAACCCCCGCTTCGGTGATTTCCACCTCCACGAATAGCCAAGTTGTTTTGTAAAATGTATTGTGTGTGCAGACCTAGTGTGTGTGCAAGGTCTTAAAAATGCAAGAAAGCAAACTAGAGCAACCTAGAAAGTAAACCCTAATTGCTTGTAAATGACAATGTAAATGCTCTAAATCAAGATGCAAAGTGATCTAAAGCATGAATAAATGATATATTGAAGCTTATGCAAAGACATGAAAACAACATGAAATCATACCCAACCCTCAAGGGAGGAGTACAAGCCAATCTTCAGTCGGTAATCTCCTATTGTTCTTCAATGTCTTCCAAGCCCTAAGTGAAGGAATGAAATTGATAGATGCTTGATAGAAGGATGTTGAATGTTGTTGAAGTCTTCAAAGATCTGCTCTTTCGCTGCATATGAGGTTCCTGAAAACAAAAATCGGATCCCTTCAAATGAAGAAAGAGAGCTCTTATGTAGGAAACCCTAGATCGTAATTTCGTCTTTTGGCCGACCTAGAGATTGAATATCCCGCCAATTTCTTGGGGTTAAGCTTTATTTTATGATTGGATTGTGCTCCCAAAATTTGGGGAAAAATGTCCGGGACCATGTGCACTCCGGGCGCCACGGTCCCGACAACTTTTCACCAAATATTCAGGGCCGTCGGATATGATGATTTTAGAGAGAATCCCGAAGTTACAGGTGATTTCGAGATGTTTTGACCCCGAAACCAAGCCCCCAAGTTCGAAATAGGACTTAATTAGGGTTTTTGATTGAGTGATGTATTGGAGGAATAAAATGCAAAAGGCACGCTTTAGCGAAAGGGCCCAACTTTATGATGCAAAGGATGATGAAATAGGACCTTAGACCTAATTAATTTGATTAATTAAGTGCTAAAGGAGAAATGCAATGCAAAATGTAAAATGCACTAAGGCGGGTGCTAAACTAGGTGTGAAATTGTACCACCCTAGCAAGTGCGTACAATTTATGACGCTACATTTAGCCCCCACTTTAGCGGTCATATGAGTACTACGTGCATATGCAAGCTAAGGTACAGAAAAGTAAACATTATTTGAAAAAGGATATATCCATAAGTTGTCGGACGAAGCCCCCAATGGTATCTGCAGTACACAGTTAGGAACTGCACCCTACAAAGCACACGTTAGATCACAAAATCACCTAATGCTTACTAAAGAAAGTGATGAAATTTGTGAGTAGCTATATGCCCCCCCCTGTTTCGACTTGCTTATTAGGGAGGTGAAACAGGGTAGCATGTTTACTTACGACAAATTGTGTAAGAGAGTATTGATGAGGGATGTTCACTAAATAGGCTTCATCAGAGCACTTTTTGGAACATCCCAAGAGTAGGGGAAGGAAAATACGATTCCAACGCAACAAACGGCTCGAAAATCGCATCTCCCAAACCCAAGTTATGATAAAATGAATGATAGAGGAAAATTAGGGTTTCAAAAGTAAAGATAAACAAATGAAAGTATATACCTTGAAAGTGACACTTGCATTTGTCACTTTGTTGATTTTAGAATACTATTCATTGCAGCGGAGCCCACATAGCCATCATCATGCCTTCACGACGACTGGAGCGTCCCACGAGGATTGAGATCCTACGCTAGGTCGTGATCGACGACGAGCCACTGGACGAGGTAAGTTGACGGAACGTTTGACTTTTGATTTTTTCGCATTTTGACTTTTCTGTGATCGTATGCGGGCCTAAAAGGCTAACCAGGGGCCCACCCAGGGCGCCATGGTCCCTGTGGGGCGCCCTGGTCCCTGACAGGGGCGCCATGGTCCCTTTAGGGCGCCATGGTCCCAATCAGGGCTTGGCAAGGGGATTCAGGGTTGGCATATGATGTGCGACAGTTTGCATGAGCGATTTTGATGATCTAGTACTTATTACGGTTATGTTTTTGTGTTGCAGGGTCTCCCATACATGAGAGAGCATACAACGGGACATATTCTTCGCAGTTTGCGAGATCAGATTCCGCGGCTGACTCAGGCAGAGAGAGACACATTGTCGATTGTGGGATTGTGGTATGTGATCCTCATGTCAGCCATTCAGTTCCATCCTGCGATGTTGATGGCATTGATGGAGCGATGGGATCCTGACACATGCACTTTTCACCTTCCAGTAGGGGAGCTGACGGTTACACTCGAGGATGTGTACCGTATACTTCGTCTTCCTATCAGAGGAGCGACTGTTACATACGCGACCGATCGGTCAGCGGAGGATCATCAGAGAGAGCAGGTGTATTGCATAGGGAGAGTCATGCCGAGCGAGACGAGAGGTCGCATCATGGTCAGCTGGCTCTTACATCCTACAGGGGAGGTACCCCTTCTGAGACGCCTTATGATCGCCATCATAGCACTAGCTGTCTGCCCTAATGGGCGAGGGACGCACATGCATGGGGGTCTCACATGGTGTATCAGATTGATGGAGAGACACAGGAGAGTGTATGCTTGGGGTCGGAGTATGCTTGCACATCTCTATCACGACCTTGAGGAGTATGTATTTGGACAGGGTTGCAGTTTGATGACATGCACACTTCTGCAGGTGTGGATTTTAGAGCACTTCACATGCACCAGGCCTGTCGGCTTTCCACTGAGTACGGCTAGCGAGTGACCTAGGGTGTTTGCTTATCCACTTACCAGTGAGTGGAGATTTGGAGACTTGTTATATTGGAGAGTGATTTTTGATAGACTGATAGCCGAGGTGACAGTGTGGAGACCCTACCTACGGATGCACAGATGGGATGGGATGGAGAGACAGTTAGCATGTCTATAGAGGAACCGCCTACTGCAGGGATGATATTCACATATCATAGTCCCATTCTACTTCAACCGAGTACGGAGGCAATTTGGGCTAGAGCAGTGTGTTCCAGCCGATGTGCCCATCTATACTCGACACTCACGGGTCCTTCCCAGACCTAGAGCAGTAGCGAGACCGACGATAGATGACATTGAGACTACAGATATAGAGGGATCTGATCAGGATGTAGTCACTGATTACTCTGCAGAGCCTGGAGCACAGCGCAGGTACGTCTCATGGTTTATGAGATCATACCCAAGTCCTATCTTTCCACCAGATCATCCGACAGGCCATCCAGGCCCATGGAGACATGGAGACCGAGACGAGGACCAGGGATCCAGGTCAGAGGAGCCAGAGGAGGGAGAGGGTCATGAGGAGGCAGGAGACCCTGATCCACCTACAGGCGATCAGCCCAGCGCCGAGGAGGAGGAGGAGGACACAAATAGAGATGAGGATGAGGAGGATGCAGGTGAGGATGCAGATGAGGACGAGGATGAGGATGACGAGGAGGACGACAAGGAGGAGGATAAGGATGATGAGGAGGAGTCGGATGCAGCTCCCCACCATTCAGGAGACGATACCATAGCTCTGGATCCTCCTCTTATTCCCCAACAGGGGGAACATGAGGCGATACAGAGACCCGTTTCTAGTACCGTCCAGCCTACACCCGTCGTGCACAGATTAGTCGAGCGAGGGGAGCCTAGTAGATCCCAGTCACAGATGCTACCGTATCATGATCCCTACTGGCGTGAGGGAGACCCAGGTATAGTAGGTTTATATTGATTGATTAATGTTTTGATGATATAGAATGGTACTAACAAAAATCTATTCTACTACCACAGCTAATGTGTAGGAGTGGCGTTCCTTGATTCAGCAGGCAGTGACAGACATTTCCACGATAGCACAGATCCCCAATTCCTCACAGATTGCCTATAGGCCTCAGGGGAACGCGGGTCGGCATGAGGACTTGTTTTCCCCATTCCGAGTACAGGTAGACATATGGAGGGAGAGAGAGAGAGTCCTATCAGAGGACCTTCAGCGGGCGTGGCGAGATCTAGCAGCAGCTTAGGTCGAGGCTACCACCTATCGCGCGATCCTTATGGATAGGGATCATAGGACTTCCTCTCAGAGTCACTCATGGTCTGTATCGCGCTACACACCCATGGGTCTGCCTTCATGGCCAGATCAGGAGGGAGCGTCCAGTCGACACTCTCCAGCCACTAGCCCTAGGGATAGGAGATGATTTTATGATGTAGGAGAGGTCACATTTTGGATGTACAGTGACCTATATTTGTACACAATCCACATATATATATATATATGTATATATACATGCTTCTCTTTTGTCTCAAATGTGTTATCTTTAATGCTTAAAACAATGTATATTTTTCTTTGATTAAATCTAATACATTTGGTAAATGTACATGTATGTTCAGAATTTAATTTCCATGTGATTGATTTCTCAATGCTCCATGATTAAATTGATACATGTGTGACTTAATTAAAATATTTAATCAAGTACTACATTGATGATAAGGAAGAAATATGCATTAAGTCTAAGAATCATATAACTAATGTGATTTAATTTTGAACTTAAACACAACATGATACGATTCTACTTAACACATAAAGACACTGTATAATATGCTAGCATAATGGAAATGTAAATCTTTTACAATTTACATAAATGAATTCAAGACAAACTATAAAGTAAAGAGACGCGCTTGTCAGGAATGAAGCAATATAGATTAAACATCATAACATTTAATTCTATTTTGCTTTAATTAAGAGATACTAACATATTATCCAATGTTGAAGAATTGAAAAGGAGATAGATGAGGAATGAAGAATTAAGCATAATATCTACACAAGTGCATAGCATTAATAGGTTCTTTAAGAGGCGTACCGTCTACATCTGCTATTTTGTAAGCACCTGATCCATAATCCTCAATAACGATATATGGTCCAAGCCAATTAGGACTAAATTTTCCCTTTTCTGCAGGTAAGGCATTCACATTGCGCTGATTCTCATAAAGGACTAAGTCACCTACTGAACGTTGAATAACCTTATCATTATAGCTTCGTTGTAGAGTTTTGTGATACGCTTGAATATGCTCGAGAGCGTTTATACACTGTTCATCAAGCATCTCAAGCTGTTGAAGTCGTTGTTCTCTATAAGAGTCATCATCTACTATACCTTTGAGAGAAACCCTAAGTGATGGAATCTCTAACTCTAAGGGCATAATAGCGTCAGCACCATAAACAAGATTATAAGGAGTAGTTCCCGTAGCAATTCGTACACTCGTTCGGTAGGCCCAAAGAGCATAGATTAGCTGGTTACTCCAATCCTTACCATGCTTATTCACGGTTTTGCGAAGAATTTGTTCAATTATCTTATTGGATGATTCGGCTTGACCATTTGACTGAGGATAGTATGGTGTAGAAAATCGATGTTTGATATGATACTTCTCGAGGAATTTCTTCACGTCCTTGTTCTTAAACGATGTCCCATTATCTGAGATTATAGTGGAAGGTATCCCGAATTGAGAAATGATGTTTTCTAGAAGAAATTGACAAATCACTTCAGCAGTAGTAGAGTGAAGGGGAATAGCTTCTACCCACTTTGTAAAGTAATCTGTTGCGGTTATAATGAAGGTGTGTCCTTGAGATGAAGGAGGAGAGATTTTACCAATAAGATCCAAACCCCATGTGGAGAAAGGCCAAGAAGCTACTTGAGAACGAAGTTCTTGGGCAGGAGCATGAATCAGATTATTGTGTTGTTGACATTGATGACATTTTTTAACAAATGAAAAAGAATCCTTCTGCATAGTTTGCCAATAATATCCCATACAAAGCAATCTATGAACCAAGGATTTGCCTCCAAAATTCCCCCCACAGGCACTTGAATGTGCCTCTTCAAGAGCAACGGGGATTTCCGATTTGTTAAGACAACGAAGGAGAAGACCATCATAACCTCTTCAGTAAAGGACATTAGAAAGAATGATATATCTAGCAGACAGCTTGCGGATTCTAGCCCTAGTGTTCCTATTAGCGGAATCAGGAAAGGTACCATCAGTCAAATATCTTACGATATGCGAGAACCATTCATCTGAATCTATAAAGTCACAACATGTTACCAGACTAGAATCGTCTACAATAGCTGGAGAAATAAAGTTGTGAATAACAAATTTAAGATCAACCACAGGGTCCTCTAAAGATACAAGAGAAGCCACACATGCCATTGCATCCGCATGTCGATTATCTTTTTGAGGAACAGGTTCCATGGTATAAGAATCAAATTTTTGTAATAAAGAGATGGCAAGGTCTTTATATTGTGATAATTTGTCTTGTTTTGCTTGATACATTCCTGTTACTTGTCTTATAATCAATTGTGAATCTCCATAGATATGTATGTGTTTTATGTTCAGAGCTAAGGCTACTTTTATTCCCGCTATAAGAGCCTCATACTCAGCAATGTTATTGGTACACAGGAAATTTAAACGATAGGATAAGGGAATAGGTTTCCTTGTAGGAGAAATTAGAACAACACCTGCCCCCGATCCCGTACGACACTTAGAGCCATCAAAGTATAACTCCCAAGTTTCATCTTTCTCTATAGAAAGAATGAAGTCATCGGGAAAAGACTCAGGGTTAGGGAAGGAGAAAGGTGAAGGGGCCTCAACTAAGTGATCGGTCAACGCTTGTCCTTTAATTGCTCTTTGTGAAACAAATTTAAGGTCAAATTCAGTTAACATCATAACTCACTTAGCTAGGCATCCTGATAAATCAGTTTTAGAGAAAAGATGCTTCAAAGGATCAAACTTTACCATGACGTGGACTTCTGAATTTAAAAGATAATGTCTCAATTTCTGAGTCGCAAACACCAAGGCCAAGCATTGTCTTTCTATCGCAGAATATCGGGTCTCATAATCGAGTAAGGTACGACTTATGTAATAAACCGAACATTCCTTACCATCTTTATCATGTTGTGCCAACAACGCTGCGAGAGCATGAGAAGAAGTAGCTGTATATAGAAGGAAGGGTTTAGAAGGTTTGGCAGGTTGAAGAATAGGAGGACTAGCCAAATATACTTTTAAATCTTCAAATGCTTGCTGACAATCCTCATTCCATTGAAAAGTGATATCCTTTTTAAGAAGTTGAGTAAAAGGAAAGGTACGATCCGCAAGCTGAGACACGAACCTACGAATGGCTTGAATCTTTCCTTGTAAGCTTTTAAGTTGAGACACATTTCTAGGAGGTGGCATGTTGACAATAGCATCTATTTTCTTAGTGTCCACCTCAATCCCATGATGCGAAACTACGAATCCTAATAGTTTTCCACTATCCACACCAAAAACACATTTTCAGGGATTCAAGCGCATGTGATATTTACGAATTCTTTCAAAGATTTGACGAAGGATTTTAACATGATCCATGCGAAGAAAGGATTTGGCTAAAATATCATCAACATAATCCTCTAAAATCTTATGCATATAATCATGAAAGATAAGGGTCATCGCTCGTTGATAAGTTGCACCGGCATTTTTAAGTCCAAAAGGCATCATTATCCAACAAAACGTACCCCAAGGAGTGGTGAAAGCGGTTTTGAATTGATCTTGAGGGTTAATGAAAATCTGATTGTATCCTGAAAAACCATCCATGAAGGATAACAAGGCATGTCCTGCCGTAGAATCAACTATCATGTCAATGTTTGGAAGAGGGAAATCATCTTTTAAAGAAGCTTTATTTAGATCCCGAAAGTCGGAACACATTCTTATTTTGTTGTCTGGTTTAGCCACAGCAACAATATTTGAAATCCATGGGGAATAATCAATAGGGCGGATAAATCCAGCCTCCAATAATTTTTCAATCTCAGCCTTAACAAGCAGAGCCACCTTGGGATTCATTTTTCAAATCTTTTGCTTCACGGGCTTAGCATCAGGAACTAAGACAATATTATGAGTAACAATCTTAGGATCTATACCAGGCATGTCAGAGTATGTCCAAGCAAAGATCTTGGGGAATTTGTGTAATAAATCTTCATATTGTTTTTGTTCCTCTTCATCCAAACATTTCCCAATTTTAATAACTTTCTCTTTATTGCAAGGGTCCATCTTAACATCAGTGGTTTCACTTATGAGAAGATTACTTTGTTGAGGAGTATCCTTTAACTGAGGGAATTCTTTCACAATCTCGTCATTATCAATCTCTTTTCCAAAATAGGCTTCAGTGTTCCAATAATAAGGGAGTCCCCTATTGTGATGATAACGAGGAAGAGTGTCATAGGCTCCCAAGAACTCAGCTAAAGCATCGTCAGTAGGGAAGATATCCAAAGCACAGTCACCCGAAGGATCCCCATCAATATACTCAGGGTGTTGTATTGATAAAGATGTAGAGATAGCATTAACACTAATGCATGGTCTTTTAGAAACTTTAGTACGTTTGCAGGGATTATAGCCAAGTCCAAAGGCATAATTGTGAAAATTAGTCTCTAGAGGAACTCTTATCCCTTGTTCATGAGCACCACAACCTTTTCCATGATACCCATGCTTAGCAAAAATGCGAAAACCACGACCGTAACGATCAGCCATTTCAGGAAGAGAAGGTGGTTTTTCATAAGACAAAGAATCAAACTCTTCATAATTAGAGGTGTGAGGAGAAGAAGTTTGAGAAGCGGCCACAAAATTATTACTCATAGATTCAGGTAAGGTTGATTGATTTTTAGCTTCTTCCTTCTTTTCAACTTTAAGCTCTCTAGAAGGAACCTTATATTCACCTACAAAAGTGGGATTAAAATCAAGAGATCCCCAATCATCTTCTTCGAGGATCTTCTCAGGATCAAAATCCTTCTTATGTGTAGTTTCAAATCGAGAAGAATCTTCTTCAGGAGCTCCAGACTCATCCAAAGAATTTTGATCATCGGAGAGCGAGGATTCATCGATAGGTTTCTTGTTTAAAGAGTCATCACTAGACAAGGATGGCTTAGAAGAATCTCCTTTGGAATTAGATGTTTGTAGACAAGATTGAAAATTAGTATCACCTATCAGAGTATATGTCTTATTGTTATAAACAAAATTAACTTGTCTATGTAATGTAGAGGGGACAGCTTGCATGCTGTGAATCCAAGGCCTCCCTAATAACAAGTTATATGTTAAATTTCCCGACATAACATGGATAGGAGTAGGCAAAGTAATAGGCCCCACTGTGAGAGGTAAGGTGATGATACCCAATGAAGTCTTAGCCACATTGTCAAAGCCACGAATGGGACGAGAATCAGGCTCAATAAGAGACATATCCACATTCATCTTATGCAATAGATTAATACTACACACATTAAGGCCAGAACCATTATCTACTAGTGTTCGTCTTATAGCAGTGTCTTTCATGATAACCACAATCATCAAGGGATCATATTGTTGTTGAATTTCACTAGTAGGCAACTCATCTTGGGTAAACACAATTTGAGCTTTAGGATTCATCACAGAGTTAACCAAAGATGCTATATTACTAGATGTATTCGGTGGAGGAACATTCAAATCTTTCAAGGCATCTTGTAACATCCCATGATGAGCGGAAGAAGTTTGAATCAAATCCCAAAGGGATATCTTAGCAGGGGTAGCTTTAAGTTGTTCTATGAGATCATATTCCTTACCCATAACTTGCGAGATATGGGGAGCTTGAGGAAGAATTGGTTGAGGATTAGGAAGAGAGACTAGAATAACAGGAGGAGGATTAGGTTGCCTATTATTTCTGGTGTGATAAGTGTGGGCAACCGCATGATAACTCTCTCTAGTTATTTTCTTGGCATAACTATAAGGACTTATAGGTTTTCTTCCTTGCACAGTGATAATTGGTTTATTCGGAGTACGAAAGGAATCATGATCATACCCTCCTTGAACAGTAAGGAGAGGTGACTTAGGAACTTGAAAGGTGGGAGAAGGATAAGCACCTTGGACTTCAAAAAGAGGCTTGTTATGTTCATTCAAGTTTATCATGTTAACCAATTTAGAAGTCTTGTTCTTGTTTAAAGATTTCGATAAAGCCACAAAGTCATCAAGAGCATCATCCAACAAAGCATGATCATATCGGTTAAAAGGCTTATCTTTGGATTCAAAAGGAGACATCTCCTCATAGAGGGGATTATTGAAAATAACCATGTTACTAGATTCAAGGGAAGAGTTGATAGGAATGTATCCTTGAGAGGAATCATTCGACTTATCTTTCTCATCACACCTAAATGGCATAGTAACAAGGTTTATGAGTTTTTGGTAAAATGAAGGTTTAGCATCCTTAGGGTTTAAAAACTCATCTAAAGCTTCATCTAATTCATCTTGGCTATACTCATAATAATCATCGAAAGCATGAACATTTTGCAAATAAAAATCTGACATTTTGAAAAGATTGCATAAAATTTAAACACACAATGCAAAGAAACACACCTTTTTTTTTTTTCTTTTTCTTTTTTTTTCTTTTTTTAATGAAAATGAAATGAAAACACACTAAATCTAGATCTAGATCTAACAAATGCAATGCAAGAGGAAGCAATGATAGTTTCACGTCGGGTTCACCAAAATGTGTAGGGGAAAAAGCGAGACTAGGTTAACATGCCCTAATCCTACCTTTTGACACACATTACGGAATACGAAAGAGCCTAGAGATATCGCACAATTGGCTACTTCTTTTTGTGAAAGAGAGAGCCACGGGAAATCTATTAGGATTTCTATTCCCTTGTTGAAATTGGAAGATCAAATGATGTAAGTTCAAACCCTAATCCCAAAATGCAAGTATGAACTAATAACAAGATTGCAGAATTGAGATTAAACAATGAACAGCTGTAAATACAAGGATGAAATAAGAATGCAGATGTGTACCCGGAGTCAAAATCGGACTGAAAATGTTCGGGACGGGGGTGCGGGCGCCACTGTCCTGAAAACTGTACTGGAAACTATCGTTTTGCACTCTGAAACACTGTCGGAAAGCTGTCTGAAAGCTATCTGTCCGGAGGACTAGGGCGCCCAGCGCCTCTGTCCCAGGGACCAGGGCACCCAGCGCCCCTGTCCTGGCAGGACCAGGGTGCCCAGCACCCCTGTCCCAGTCTTCTGCTCTGCAATTTGATACAGAGTGCTGTCTTGACCTGTTCCCTCCGGATCTGTATCCTGCGGCGTTGTCCAAGTCCCGAACCTGCACTGATATCTGAAAAAGGGTGTAGTGGCGGCTATATAGGGTTTTGCCTTAGTCAAACCCCCGCTTCGGTGATTTCCACCTCCACGAATAGCCAAGTTGTTTTGTAAAATGTATTGTGTGTGTAGACCTAGTGTGTGTGCAAGGTCTTAAAAATGCAAGAAAGCAAACTAGAGCAACCTAGAAAGTAAACCCTAATTGCTTGTAAATGACAATGTAAATGCTCTAAATCAAGATGCAAAGTGATCTAAAGCATGAATAAATGATATATTGAAGCTTATGCAAAGACATGAAAACAACATGAAATCATACCCAACCCTCAAGGGAGGAGTACAAGCCAATCTTCAGTCGGTAATCTCCTATTGTTCTTCAATGTCTTCCAAGCCCTAAGTGAAGGAATGAAATTGATAGATGCTTGATAGAAGGATGTTGAATGTTGTTGAAGTCTTCAAAGATCTGCTCTTTCGCTGCATATGAGGTTCCTGAAAACAAAAATCGGATCCCTTCAAATGAAGAAAGAGAGCTCTTATGTAGGAAACCCTAGATCGTAATTTCGTCTTTTGGCCGACCTAGAGATTGAATATCCCGCCAATTTCTTGGGGTTAAGCTTTATTTTATGATTGGATTGTGCTCCCAAAATTTGGGGAAAAATGTCCGGGACCATGTGCACTCCGGGCGCCACGGTCCCGACAACTTTTCACCAAATTTTCAGGGCCGTCGGATATGATGATTTTAAAGAGAATCCCGAAGTTACAGGTGATTCGAGATGTTTTGACCCCGAAACCAAGCCCCCAAGTTCGAAATAGGACTTAATTAGGGTTTTTGATTGAGTGATGTATTGGAGGAATAAAATGCAAAGGGAACGCTTTAGCGAAAGGGCCCAACTTTATGATGCAAAGGATGATGAAATAGGACCTTAGACCTAATTAATTTGATTAATTAAGTGCTAAAGGAGAAATGCAATGCAAAATGTAAAATGCACTAAGGCGGGTGCTAAACTAGGTGTGAAATTGTACCACCCTAGCAAGTGCATACAATTTACGACGCTACACTTTCATTTTTGCATGTTGTTGGAGGAGATATATAGGATTGTTCAGTGTTGATCTTGAATGTCAAATTTTAACAATTAATGCTTTTACATTTATTAACATTTTTAACAAATGTAAGTTCTTATGATCTATAATTGTCAAAGTCCAAGTTATCTTTGAGTGGTAGACAACAATGAAAATCGTCAAGTTTGACACTCCTTTCTTTCCACCAGTTCTAATTGACTCTGGTCTTGGAGATGGAGTGAAGAATATACGCCCCCCTCCCCCCCCTCTCCTGGCCAGAAACTACTGCAGGAATGCGGAGATTGGTAAGAAAGACTCCAAGTCTAGCTGGAAGAATGCCCTTCTCAAGTCCACTAATACGACCTTAGAAGCGGCTTTGGCCAACTTTACCCAAACTGATGAGGGAACAAAGATCAAGCTCCTGGATAGTCTCACAGACAAAATTACCCCATCCTTTCACCTGGCGATTGTTGGTTGTTTCTAAGCATTCTGACCATCTATTCACATGATTAGGAGATGGGAGAAATCTCGATGGAAACTAAAGGGTAGTGTTGACATCTCGACAATGCCTAGGGCTCTTCCTATTTAAGTTCAATGCTAAGGAAGACCTGATATTTGTCCTATTAGGGTACTGGGCTTATGGGAAGCATTTCCTAACTCTGGCTAAATAGAAGCCTGGCTTTGATCCCTCAGCTGAACTCAACCGCATGGCCCCTGTCTGGGTTAGACTACCTAGCCTTCCACTGGAGTTCTGGGATGAGCAAATTTTCCACTGGATTGGGAACTCGTTCAGCAGCTATGTTGCAATGGATTCGGTCACTCTTACTAAATCCAGGTTGGTTTATACACACTTTTGTGTCAATGTTGTGATTAATAAGGCTCTCCCCAACTTTGTTTCTCCAAAGTGGGGAAAATGGTCCCAGACCATTGTTTATGAAAATTCTACCCTCTTTTGTCAGAAATGTAATAACCAAAGTCATACTTACACTTAGTGTAAGACCCCAGTGTCTGTAGAACCCAAGCTTAAAGAAAAGGCCATCTTGGTTGATCCCATCAGCCCAAGTGCTCCCTCATCATCTACTCCCTTGGGATTGCCCAATGTGAATGAAATTCGAGATGACTTCCCCCACAGACAAGATCCTTGAAATCTTAAAATGCTCGACGATTTCTGAGAAGATTGTTACCCCAACTATTCCCCTAGAAGAAGGTGAAATCCCACCATTGAAGAATCTTCAGCTTTCCCCTGATCCCTCGCCACCCCCTGGCATGCCTTTGGAGAACAACTCCCCCATGCCCTTTGCTATTCTTATCCTCTCAACCCATAAAGCTTCCATATCTGATGAAGCTATGTCCCCTACAGGTGTGAATAAGTTGTTAATCACAACCCCCCTTTTTCCCCTAGTAAGGAGGAGAGGTATGTTCCAACAAAAAACTCCCTGGCAATGTATCCTCCTTTGAAGTTATCACCACCTAGATCTCCTCGAGTGGATAATGAAGAATGGATGATCCAGAAGAAGAAACCCAAGGCCAAGAAAGCATATGTGGGGGGTGCTGAAAATAAAGTCAGAAGACCCTCGGAAAGGGTGTTGAGACATAAAGTTATGGCTAGGGACATAGCAAGGGGTAGATAGTTGACCCTTGATGGAATCAACAAAAATAAGAAATGAAGTTCCTCTCCTAGAATGTAAGGGGTCTCAAAAATCCTCAAAAGCAATTTTCTATAAAACAATACATTTTGGAAATGAAAATTGATATTTGTCTTCTTCAGGATGTTAAAATGTCCTACCAAACTTTTTCTTCTATTGCAAGTAAACTTTGGCCGAGGGGCAACTTTTCTGTATGTGGATGCTTTGGGGGCTTCTGGGGGCATTGCTACCCTCTGGGACCCCCTCAATGTCCAAGGTAAGATCTATGCTAGCACCCATAACTTCTTAGTGGCTACTTTTAAACAAGGCGAACAACACTGGCAGGTGTTTAACATATATGCCCCCAACTCGAAGGTGGGAAGACGATTGTTGTGGGAGGAAATTTTTGAACTCATCTTGGCAAACCAGAAGGCTCAGTACATGCTGGCGGTCGATTTTAATACTCCCCTCTACCCCTCCAAGAAGTGTGGAGGCCTTTTTGATTTTACTGATAGCATGAGAGATCTCACCAACCTCATTAATGTTTCTAGCCTTGTTGATATTGACCTCCAGGGTGCCTCCTACACGTGGTCGAATGATAGGAAAGGCAAGCACATAATTCAAGTAAGATTGGATAGATTCCTTGTCTCCACCAACTAGGACATTGGCCATAATTCCTTCCTTAAAACTCTCCCAAGGACTGCTTCTAATCATAACCCCCTTCTGCTCCATTGGAAGGATAGACCCTACCAAGGTCCCCCCCATTTCACTTTGAGATTATGTGGGCCTCGCACCCAGATTCCAGAGACCTGGTTAGGAGTTGGTGGACTTCCCCAGTTCAAGGGATTGCTATGTTCAAAATTATGGAGAAATTGAAACTCATCAACAAGGAAGTCAAAGGTTGGAATAAGGCTACTTTTGGAGACATCTTCAAGAAAAAGAAGGTTCTTGGCTCCAGAATAGAACAACTCTAGAGAATTATGGCTATTGGTAACCCCCCAACCCTATTTTGGAGTAGGAAGAGGAGTGCCGCAAGAGTTGGAAGGATATCCTCTCTAAGGAGGAAGTATACTAGAAGCAAAGATCCAAAATTTAGTGGCTCAAAGAGGGGAACAGAAATTCGGCCTTCTTCCACCGATCGACATGCATCCATAGGATAAGGAACTTCATCAAAATTCTAAGGGATGATTCTGATCAAGAGATCACTAGTGACTCCTTAATCAGACAAAGTGTCACTAACTTTTTCATAGGATTATACATGGAGTTCGGAAGGGACGATGCATCTCTTCAAGATAGCCTTTTGAGAAAGCTTCGAATGCCATTGAGGAGGAAGATAACTATCAGCTTCTTGCTCTTATCTCCTCAGAGGAGGTCCATTCGGCTATCTTTGCTATGGGTGCGTACAAGACCCTGGGCTTGGACAAATTCCCCCCAACGTTCTTTCAGGAGTATTGGGACATTATTAAATATGATGTTACAAAAGCTGTGAAAGACTTCTTCAAGACTGGAAAATTACTGTAAAAACTAAATAACACTTACATTGTGCTCGTCCCTAAGGCAACAAACCCTAATTGCATGAAGGACTTCTGACCCATAAGCCTATGCAATACCATATACAAGATAATTTCCAAGGTCCATGTGAATAGAATCAAACCCCTCCTGGTGAAGTTTATCAGCCCTTCCTAGAAAGGTTTTGTCCCAGGTCATCAAATTTTGGATGCTGCCATTGCCACTCATGAAATAATTCACTCCATGGATAGGAGCAGAATCCCAGGTATGGCTTTCAAATTGGATATTTCAAAAGCGTATGATAAAGTTAACTGGTGTTTTTTATTCAAAACTCTCTCAAAAATTTGTTTCAACCAAAAGGTTGTTGATATGATATGGGAGTGTGTTACTATGGTTCAGTTCTCGATCTTGATCAATGGGACTCCTCGAGGATGTTTTAAAGCTGAAAAAGGTATTCGGCAAGGTGATCCTCTGTCACCTTATCTTTTCATCATGATTGCTGAAGTCTTGAGTAGAAATGTGGTTGATTTAGTGACCAAAGGTAGACTTCAGGGATTTAAAGTTGCTTCTACGATTCCCCCTCTAATATCCAACAATTTGTCGATGACACCTTTCTATTTGGTATGTCATTCGTCATGGAGGCTAAACAATGGAATAATTTACAAGTTAATTATGCCAAGGTTTCAGGGAAATGTATCAATTATGAGAAGAGTACTCTCTTGTTTTTCAACACTTCTAATGACCTCCAACTCAGAATTCTCTCGATTCTAAGGTGCAAGACTACTGCTCTTCTAGGGACTTATCTTGGTCTCCCCCTCACGGTCAAAGAGGTCACTCCCACTTTTTGGAACACTATCCTTGAGCAGATGCAAAAGAAACTTGTTGGTTGGAAAGGAAAATTCCTTAGCGACGCGGGCAAGCTTCAACTCCTTGTGGCTTCCCTCCAGGGAATCCTAACATACTTCCTGTCCATGTTCAAAATATCTAGGGCCATGGGGGAAAAACTTGAGAAAATACAAAGAAACTTCCTATGGACAAGATTGGAGGAGAAAAAATGCCTTGCTCTGGTCAGTTGGGACAATGTGTGCTTACCCAAGTCTATGGGTGGACTGGGTATAAGAAAGATAAATATTCTAAATAAGGTGTTAATGGCAAAAATTGGGTAGACCCTGGGTAAAGGTGAGGCAGAATGGTGCAACATTATCAAGGAAATGTACCTGGATTAGGAGCAATTCTATTATAACTTGAGTGTGGGAGACCTTCCCCAGGGATCTAAGTTATGGAATAGCATCCTGAGAAGTAGACTGGTAATAAGAGAAGGACTGAAATGACAAATTGGAAATGGTAGGAAGGTTAGGTTCTGGGAAGACTTTTGGGTGGAAGACAAGTCCTTGACTAACACTCGCTTCCACCAAATTATGTACCACCTAAAGGAACACCTAGGGGATTATATTGTTGATTATATGGAACCAAGAAGAAGAGGATGGAAGAACATTGTCCAGTTCTTCCTTAACAGGACCAACCTATTACCCATGGCTTGGGGTCTACAAAATATTATGTTGGATACTAGAATCCCCCTAGCCCCTCATGAAGATAGATTCACTTGGAAAGAGACCCAATCGTGCACCTTCTTGGTCAAATCTTCTTACAGACAACTCCTAAGACCCCCTGCTAATGTCGAGTGTTGAAAGAAGATATGAAACTCACAATTGATCCCCAAAATCAACTTCTTTTGGTGGTCCATAATGCATGGAAAACCCTAATCCAGGACAACCTAAAAAAGAGGGGCTTCCAACTCCCCAATAGATGCATTCTCTGTAAATTTGATGAGGAAACTATTGAACACCTATTTGTCCTCTGCCCATTTGTTGAATATCTGTGGGATAAAACCCTTGAGAAATGTGGTCTACATTGGGTCTTTTAGAATGACATTAAGCAGTTTGTTTATGGATGCAAACTCCCCTCCCACCACCCCCTCATCCTCCAATTATGGAGGCAAATACCACCGCACATCTGTTGGGCATTATGGAAAGAAAGAATCAACAACATCTTCAGAGATATTGAAGCCCCCCCTGATAGTGTCATTCACAATTTCTTCAAGATGATTCAAAGAATATATCGATGATGAAGTGGAAACCCCCTCACAATCCTCCTAGTTGGATGGAGAAAAAAATTGTTGAAAGTTGGAAGCTCCCCCAGAGTTTGAAGTCTTCAACAATAGTGCTAAAAACAAAAGGAGATTAACCAAATGGTTAACCCCAAAACTCCATTGGTTTAAACTAAACTTTGATGGATCCACCTAAAATGGCTGTAGGCGAGTGGTGGAATCATCCTCGACCACTTGGAGAACACTGTGGCAACCTATGCTAGTAACCTAAAGAACAATACTATCACGCAAGTGGAGGGAATGGCCCTCCTATGGGGTCTGAAATTTGCCAATTCCATGGGAATTAAATAGCTAGAAATTGAAGGTGACTTGCAGATTATTGTGGAAATGGTGAGGGGGAGCTCTACTACTGGGTGGAGAGTTAATCCCATTTTGAGGCATGTTAGGATCCTAATGGCTAATCTTGATGGCTTAACCATTCAACATGTCTTTAGAGAAGGGAATGTGGCTGCAGACTCCATGGTGGTGGTGGGAAGGCTACATAACAACTTACGATGTTGGAGGGACCCCAGTCTGTTGCTAGTAATCACTAAGGTGATCTTGGAGATGGAAAAAACCCAGATCCAATGAGGAGCTCGTATAACCATTTTCAGATGAAGAGAGCCAATTTTCAATTTTTAAAATTGGAAGAAAATTCTGCCTATCATGGGCCCAGTCTGCCACATAGCTACAAAGGACCTTGTCACCACCCTCAAAAGGGTTGTGTTTATGATGATAGTACTGACATCGGGAATGAATATTTCCTAATTATTATCCAGATGGAGCTAATTGGCCACGATAAAGGCGATAGATGGGATAGGTCAAATAATACTGACTGGATTGAAGGTTTGTACATTTCTAGTAGATTTCCTAAATTTGATATCTACTCGGACATAAGAGATAATAATCACATTGTTTATTGTGTGCTTTTATCTCAAGTTCAGCATAGTTTTTATTACAACCCTGCTTTGGCCCTATTTCGGCTCTACGATTCTACTATCCGGTCTCACATTTGCTCTGTTAAACTGGAGGAAATGAAAATGGGGGGTGGACAAGCTCAGACTAGAACCCAACAAAATTGATGAGTTTAAAGCTAAGTAGGTGGTGTGGTTCATCTATTCGGAAGGTAGCATAGATAAGTTCATGGAAAGCATGAAGGGGAATGATGGGAGACTGTCCAAATAATTTGTGACTTCCTGGGAGGATAGAAGAGTTACCATGGGGGGTATCTCTTTCAAAATTAATGAAGAAGTTATTGCACAAGCGACGAGACTATCTATGGAGGGGAGAAAATGGAAAAAGCAGAGTCGCATTTTAGATACCACCAGCCTGAACCTATTCTTCCATGAAGGCGAAAACCCAATGAAGAGGGTGGGCAACTTCTACCGGGAGGAGCTCCCATCTCCATGGGATGAGGTTTGTTACATTGTGATGAAATACTTCACACTGGAGGGAAGGTATGGAATCTTTCATTACTACCATCTCCCTTTCCTTAACCACTTGAGTAATAAGGACTACATTTCCATTCCATTTTTCTTGCTGCATTCTCTGGATTCTAATGTCAAGGATATTGCCGAGGCCAAGAAAAAGGGTAAATATTTCCCCATCCTTCACCAAGGCCTCATCTCGCACCTTTACAACTTGCACCTCGTCCTCTACCCACTCCAAACTATTTTCATCCAGAATGTGACTGATAATAGTCCCTTGGCTTACCCTACTGCTAAACATTATGCTATCCTTGCTTGGCTTCCAGAAATAGGCTCTTGCCGCAAGAAAAATAAAAAGTGCTCCCCTGAAGAGGTTAGAACCCTCGAGAAAGTCAGAATCTAGGAGATTGATTCTAACATGGAAATTAATGACAAGGCTAACACCCCCCGCCGCTTAAGCAAAGTGGCCTCTAAACCCCCAAAAAAACCTCTAAGAGACCCCTCCTCCTCGCATGACACTAGGAAATCAAGCCCGAATGATAATGTGGTTCTTTTCCACCCTACCCTGACCCCCCACTCTGTTAGTTCCACCCATGCCTCTGAAATTCCCACAAATTCTAGGAGTCTCAAGACTGGCCCCAAGTCCCAAACAAATTGTCCCTCCCCGACTCTCAGGTTTGAGAAATTAATGGTTGTAGAGGAGGTGAGTAGCATAAAGGAGGAGGATGACAACAACCTAGTGGAGTTGGGGAAAAAAGTGGAGGTCCTCTCTGATAATGTGCAGGATATCACCAGCAGGCTGGAGGCTGTGAAAAGCAAAATGCATGATGTTTCTAAATTTGTGTTGAATGTGATGCGTTGTTCGATAACCACCCTGTTCCTTTTGCAGGAAAGTTCTTCCAAAGGCAAAGGCAAGGATGATGAGAACTACAAGGCCCTGTTCAAATTCCTGACAAAGGAATGGGCAAGAAAGCTCCTCCCCAAGAGAAGCCATGGGAAAAAGAAATGAAATGTCTCTATGCTGTGGAAATCTGGTTTTTTGTCTACTCCTAGCAGCCTGCGGGCAGATAGCTTTAGTTTATGTTTTCATTTGAACTTTTATGCATATTGCCTTACATGGAAAATGTTTAAAACTTTGTTTAATACTTTTAATATCTGCTGAACTTATGTAGAATGATCATAGTTTTTGATAAAGGTAAAGGCCTGTAACTTTGCTGTTAATATGCTGATAGTGGTTCTACCACTATTTTTTGTTGTTGTTCCAATGGGTCAACCCCCTTGTTTTTTGGTTTCTTTTAATATCAAAAACAATGAAAACCATATGAATAATTGAAAAACTCTACACAAGGCCTTCCAAATCTCATGGAGGGGTGTCAATCAATAATGAAAATCATATGAATAATTGGAACATCCTAAATGAGGCCTTCGAGATCTTATGGAGAGCCGACATAATGGTTAAACTTGACAATGATCAAATTTAGTAGATCTAGAGATGTAAATCACTTATGTAGATAGTAGTTGCAATTTTTTGTATCAATCCATTGGTGAGACTACTTGACTTTGCTAAGTGTTTGGTAGTGAAGTCCTTTTCCCCATCTTATATAGAGGAAAATATCTAATCCCTCAAGGAAAATATATATTCCCTCCAAATTCTTGTACAAGATCATTTAACCCAAAAAAACATGATCTTGATTCCCAAGCACTTTTTAATATGATATAGGGTGAAAAGGGCTATGTTTTTATAAAATAAGAACATGTAGGTTTCATATCCATTACACCCAGCCATCAAGACAAATGGAACAAATCTCATCAGAGGTGTGATTGGAAAATATTTAATGAATATAAAGTAAACAATATTATTAAACAGTATGTTTTTTTTGAAATAATATTTTGAATCACACTTGAATAAAAAAATGCTCATCTTAATAAAGAATCATAGAAGATGATATGAAACATTGATTCAAAAGTTCTTTTGCAAATTTTGCAAGAAATATTTTGATTTATTTATAATAGAATGAGAAAATAACAAATTTACTTAAAATAAATTAAAAAATATATTTAAATAAAATACCATAACAAAACATATTAAAAATAGTATTGTAGATTCCTTATACATGTGTATGCATATAAAATGTCTTAATATTATTTTTTTTAAAGTTCCTAACTTATATTTTGATTTAAATATGTGAAATGTAAAAGAAAATATAGTTTGAAAATAAATTTCTTTATTCAATAAATATGTGGAACAAAATATATATGTAGTCACATTTTATTAATTTTAAAATAATAATTAATCAAATAAAAAATAGTGCATTAACATAATTTTGATATAAATATGTGGAATAAAAAATGTATGTGGATATATATATACTATGTTTCTAAGCTAACTATCTAGAATTATATTTTATGAAATAATAAATTTCTAATATAAAATGTCTATATTGTTTTTTTTAAACTATCTTTAATACAAACAAGTTCTATATAAATAAAAAAATAAATAAATTATAGTAAAAATATCCACACTTTGATGGTCATAGCACCATCAATCTCTTATAGGGTCTTATTTTGCATTACATATTCTTGTAAGGTCTTATTTTACTCTAGGTTCTTACATGTTCTAGTAGCACACAAATCAATGACTCATGCCAAACCAATCGATAACTCAAAGCTTTGTGGAATAAACTCCAAGCTCTAATAGAATGAATCCACGCCTTCAAATTTTGGATATATAAGGGAAGTGAATCGTAAATCATTGATTTGGTAGAGTAGCAATCCATTCATTCTTGTAAATTATACATTATGTGTATGAGGTAGAAATAGGTGTTCGTGAGATAAGCTATGTAATCAAGGAATAAACCTATTTAAACTACTCAATTACATTAAAGGGGAATGAGATCAATGAAGCCCCCTCCAAAGGGTGAATGGTAATTGACATTTGTTTATCCCTTTGTTTGAATTGAAAAGGAGCTATGGAAAGATGTAAATTAAATGCTAGATCTACATATAAAAGTGTGAAATTAACATAAATTAACATGAATAGGTAGTTTCAAATGTGATATGTAGACATGAACACTGATCTAGAATAAGGGAACACCTGTTAGTTGAATCTAATCCTGACAATGTGAGACACTGGTGCTTCAAGTGACCTTGTCCTCAAAATGTCAAATGTGGATTAAAGTTATCTTTCCGAGATCATAATGCAGTCCCGAATATCCTCCTCAAGTTTTCCTAGAAATTTGTTGGAAACAAGTGTATGAGGTGACCTTATTCTCTATTTTTCACTCCTGCAAAAGCTAGATTTAGTTGTCACTGTGTACTATGCTTGATTTCACAATTTCAATTTTTGAACTTGTCGCTTGCACACAAAAGAAGAGAAATGATGTTGGGTATATGATTTTGTCTAGGTCAAACCATGGGTTTGGAATTAACCCTTGAATTCAATTGAAATGATAAAGTAAAATGTTGAATTTTATACCTTAGATCTATTGTAGCAAATCAAGACTGATAATGTAATGGCCTTTGAATGTGATCACAAGTGTTTATGAAATAACATGACATGGTATGTGACAAGACCTAAAGGAAATAAAACAAGAACAGATCCTTGCATGAATATTGATGTGATTTTCTACTCCATGATGTCTAGATTTGAAGAATGCTTGAAGAATATGGTGGGATAAAATGTCACCTTAATGCTTGAAGATGCTTGTAGGTGATCATACTATAAGGTGTATGATAATGAATGCATGTGCTTGATGATTTATGGATGTAGGTCAATGGATGATGAAAATGAATAGAAATAATAGTCTTCTATAGGGTTCTCAAGGCATTTCACTGATTAGGATGACATCTTATGGTCAAATCGAGGCATCATGGTCGAGAATTGATTGGCGAGAAGCTTGCAGTAGTATATTTAAATTTGGGCCTAATTTTGGGGGACAAGGACATCTCAAATACCCTTTTCTAGGACAAGAACATCACAAACACCGTTTCCTAATACAAGCATTCACCAAACATCCTTTTCCACCTAAAACAAGGTAAATAGGACAAGGAAGGGGTGTACACAACTCAAGGAAAGGTTTAGACCACCATGTAGACATATGACATCAATTTGAGGTAAAAGGACAAAAATAAGATTGGATGAGAGCTAAAATGAGAGACACTAAGGTAGGGGCACAAAAAGTGGCATAAGTTGTACAAGGTTAAAATTTACAATGCTACATTTAGTCCCCACTTTAGCAAGACTATAAGCCTATGAACTTACTTATGATAAAGTAGAAAGAGAGTTGAGAGAGATAGATATAAGCAATTGGGAGAAAGATACAAGGAGATAAGACATCACTAAATTCAAGAAAATAAGCCCACAAACATATTATCTTAATGCACACAATTACATGCATGGGCACACAAAACAATATACAAACAAACAAAAGGAAAAGAGAAAAACAAAAGACACACAAAATGGGTTAGTACTAAAAAAAGGATCCAAGTCAACTAGTTGAAGAGATGTTAATAATTAAAATATCTTAACCATTAATAAAATTCTCTAAATTCATTGTAAGAGCATAGGTGGTGAAATGGAAAGAGAAAGAGAATACATTGAGTGATAAACCAAGATCAAACAACTAGTTAAGTATGTTATGCTATGAGTTCATGGGGAAGAAGAAAGGAAACATGAATTCCATGGGCTCATGAGTTGTGTTATGCCAAATGATCCATGGAAGAATGGATTCTCATGGGAAAACAAGTTGTGTTATTTTATGTGATACATATGAAAAGGAAGAGTCAAAATAGTCTAGCAAGTTGTGTTATGCTAGTTCCAGTCATCCTACAAAAGTGATGCGAAGAAAATTTTTCTTGTTGCAAGGCAATAAATTGGTACAAACTGAAAGGAAATAATTTTCCAAGTGATTCTTTCTTATCACAAGGCAAGAAATTGCAACAAAGGTGTTTCTAGGAAAACACAACTAGGATAACCAAACAAAACTTTGTATCTAGGCAAATCCACAAAAATAATTGAAAGAATTTTTTTTTCAAGTGAAGGTTTCTTATCACAAGGTAAACAATTTCAAGGAATATGTTACCAAGACACCACAACAATGATAACCAAACAAATTAGTTTATTCATAAGGAAATATTACAACATAAAATAAGCATAACCAAACAAAGCATGTTGTTTGTAAGGAAATCCCACAACATAAAATTGAAAATAAGAAACAAGGAGGCTGCATATATGCCCCTCCTTATGATGTCAACACAACCCCATGTTGATGTCTTAAGGTAGGAAAAAAAGACATGGATAAACACCTTCAACACCAAGGAGATATTATTTAAGAAACAATGTACATAACTCCAAGCTAAAGAGGCATAACTCTTTTGAGGCGAGGAATAGATTATTGTAAAATAAGTATCTTGCAACAAGTGCAAAAGAATCCTTTTGAGGGATGCTTAGTGAAATGAGGAAGAGATATATACCTCCAAAAAATATAGGAGATATTTAATAAAGATGAAATATTTGAAAGGGGAAGGAGACTAAGAATATACACCTTCCCTATTGCTAGAAAAAAATGGATTTTTGGTGAATGATTGTACAAATTCACTAAGGAGATATTATTCATAAAATACATACCACTTAAAGGAAGGAATAGGCCTCAAGCAAGGGATGCACATGTACTCACATGGAGGAAAATTATATGCAAGAAAGGACATCAAGTTATGAAAGATGGAAGTCAACAAAGAAAAAAGAAATCCTTGAAAAGAGAGAAAATTGAAATGTTATTCTTGCACCCAAGCATGTAGACATGAATAAGAAAGACTATTATGTTGCTTTCCAAGTATGATTTCACATGAAATTGTACTACCACTAATTACAAAGAGCCCATGAAAGGTAAGCTACTAAGATCACATAGTGAGGAGCAACAAAATAGGTGAAGACAGTGATATTGCACTACTTTCAAGTTTGGATTGAGGAAAAGCATGAGATTTGGTGTGATATGGATACTTTCTCTACAAAATGAATCTTGGACAAATATTTTAAAAGATTTAAAATTTCCATTTGAATGATAATAGTTGCAATGAAAGAGGCAATAAACACTACCATCTTTGTTCTTATAATTATTGATATATCTTACAAAAAGAAGGGAAATTTTTTATCATGTCTCTAAAAGATTTTTTTTTCTAGCTATTTTTGGTTGTCAACATGGATAGTTCTTGTCCCTTGAGGAATAGAAGGACAAGGTTTTGATAAAAGAATTGACAAAGGAGGGGGAATATTTTGTTAAATTTATTGAAAATTTTTGTATAAGGACATGTTGATGGACTAAAGGGATGAATAGATGAAGGATGAGTATCCTTTGTAGGGATATTTTGTTTTCTATCACCACTATTCATATCCACTTTGTTAGGTTGGGAACAAGTATTCTCATCATCTAAAGCTTCATATTTTCTCAATGTTATGTTATGAGATAGGTCATGAATAAAATGCATAAAATCATCTTGTCTTAAAATATGTTGGTTATTAATATAAGGTTGATGGATGTACTAATATTAACATGTTTACCTTGTCCCTCTTGCACCAAAGAATCTTTGTGAGAAGAGGATGACTCAATGTTTCTCTTCATTATTGCATCTCTATTAAAGAGATCATTGATAGGAGCATTGATTATTCCCTCATGGATAAAAGATACTCTAGGAGAGGTACATGTTTGATTCATTTCACTATCATCTCTAAGATTATCAAGGGTTCCATTTGAAGCATCTACAATAGATTTTAAGAAAATCTAGATATTCCATTAATCTCTTTAAAAATATCATTATATAGAAATATGAAATGTGTATAAAACTTTTTAGAAATAACTTGAATGTAAGAAAAATGCATAAAACCCTTATGATGCAAGCATTAAAGTTGTATGAATGAATGCAAGAAAGATGAAATTAAAGAAGCTATTATGCAACACATGATTTTGATAGAAGTAGCTAATGATAAATGCAGTCACATGTGAAATAAAAAACCAAATTGATTTTGTAAATTCCATTATGATCAGGGATAACTTTAAGAAAACCCCCCCGGGCAACTGTGTAAAATCCCTGCGAATCAGACATTATTTTCAGGGGAAAATTTTCATATCGATGGCGAACTTTTTTTTAAAATGAGGAAAAAATTATTTTGTATGGGCAATTTTTTTTCTAGGGTACGAAAATGCCATAAATTTCTGGCAAATAATACCTTGTTCTATGGGGAAAATATTTATTGTGGGAGGTGAATAATTTTTGTTAAAAGGAACAAATATATAATTGTATGAGCAAAAATTTTTACTCTGAAGGAAAAATTATTTAAATGTATTGGCGATTTTTATCCACCACTTGAAAATTATTTAAATGTATAGGCGATTTTTTTCCACCGCTTGAAAATTATTTAATTTGTTTTGGCGAATATTTTGTTATTTATGGTACAGTATATAATTCATTGCCATTAATAGAGTGCTAGGCACAATACATCACATCAGTACATCACATCACATAATACATTGAGTCCAGACTCTGCACGATGTATCAATAAGTGCGGCCTCTTTGACATGTGAAGGGTGACACATACCTAAAATCTATCAATGATTTTAAACTGTTTGATGATCGTAGATCAATGGCTGAAGTTTATTTCAGCCCAATTTTCTGAAGAGAACATAGCTCACTAGAAAGTGCCCAGAATGGAATTGGGTTCAATAGACACGTATCACATGTCACAAATCACGATTGATAATTTTTTTCATTTAATATATATATATTCACTTACGACAATCCACTTTGTCCCCATGACTTCCAATGTGATACTTGCCAATTTGGTACTGGTTCATAGCTGTTTCCATTTTCGCACTATAGTGCATTTATGGGAAATATTTGCAGAGATACGAAAGATTTAAAAAAAATTATAGCAGCTAATACGGTTAAAGAAGTAATTATTACAATCAAGAACTTCAACAGTTTATATACGATCTCTGCTTCTTTCATCTTCAATTAGCCTTTGCCATTTGGTAGATAAATCGTCAGAGCTCACAGTATTTTAGGTTTATAGGCTCAGGTAGTTTAATTTGTTAATCTGTTTTCTCAAGATGGACACTCCCATCCGCTTAAGAAGCATTTCTGCAGAGGACTAGAGGGCCTTTCTAGGCTCCATTAGAGACCCAACCCTCCAATCAGTCTACAAGGAGGTTGGGTCATTCACCAATGAGGCTATGCAGATGGTGCTGGGCAGAGAATTTTTGCGAAACGAAAATATGTACCGTGTTAACACAGACATTACATCCCGTTTCTTAGCGTCTCTTCTGGACTTGGGAGGAGACAAGGTGGATATGCTGATGTTGTTGAGGAAGGTTTTTAAGGAAGACTTCCTTGGAGACGACATTACTCTTGTTGTTCTTGAGCGTTAACATATTGATTGATGAAGATTTGAATAAGTGGTGTTGGTACAATTATTGCGGATGGTTCTAACATGATTGTTTGTGTTTCCTAATCATGTACTATTTGTTCTAATGATCCACATTAATCATTGTGTGTGTTCTTGATGATCTTATGGGTCCGGTGATATTCTTCGTGTTATGTGGTATTTTTGGTGGTGCAACATTTTGTGGTTGATCTTGGCGATATTTCTGATGGTGGTGTGTGTTTGAGGAGTTGATTTAGGTCAATTATATGTTGTCTATGATATTGTATTGGTTTGGCGGTTGAGTTATGTATCGTGTGATATAATTTTGTAATTAGGTGTTAAGGGTTTGGGCGACCTTATAGTCAAGGTTGATTTGTATAAATGGGTGTAATATTCATGTAATTTGGTAGTGGTTGTCAAGTCTACATTATCAGAGAGTGGTGTACGTGCGATCAAGTGAATTCATCTTTCAGTGTGGTGTATTAAGTAGAGATTGATGAAGGGCAAATATTTGAGCTTAACCGGAACTGTCATCAGGCATTAACAGATGCTATTTTTGCAGTTCATCCTTGTTGGATTGTAGTTTGAATATTTTTGTAAGATAGTGAACCTTCCCTAAGGGTTGTAGCCTTCTGGGTCATTGAAATTTGAGTAGTGACCTCTAGGCAGTGTGCCTAAATGTATGTGCATTCCGTATTGTAAAATTTACACATACTACTGTAGAGTATTATCTCATTGTGGGTAGGTTCCCACCATGGTGTTTTCCTTAATAGGGTTTTCCATGTCAAAAATATTGGTGTTATGTGTGTTGTTGTTATTGTTGTTATCTTTCTTTTTGCTGATATTAATTAAATCTGAGATTGTGCTTAATTTGTTTAATCCGGTGAAAACTGATTCACCCCCCCTCTCAGTTTTCCTTCCTTGCTATTGCCAACACATTCTCTTTCCCTACTCTTGGTCTACTCAACAATTTACTACTTGAGAGGTAATGCCCATTATTCCTTTTAGGTGTATTATGTTTATGATTATCATTCATAGATATGGAACTTGAGCTATGGAAAGATGATTAATTCTAGATTATTCAATTTGAGAAATGTTTGGCATTGGTTATCTCCTTGAAAATTTTAGTTATGATGACATTCATTGATATTGAGTTTAGGATATATTTTATTGGGCTTATTCCCTAGGATTGAGAATGGTATTGGTTTGATCAAATTGGTTATGAGAGGCTTAAATCCATGTTTATTACATGATATATATGTTTGTTTGGTCCAAGGGATTGAATTGATTTGGGTGTTGTTATGGCTTTTCATTTGGGGTTTTATGGAGGAGATCATACTTGACACAATTAGCATTTAGAGGTGTATGCAAAAGTACATGCTACATGTTTTGATTTGCAATGTTTCTCTTTTGTCTTGGTTATCTTGCTAGATGTTTAGTTTTAAATTACATTGGATTTGAGGTTATTTGGAGTTGTGTTCGCTAGTTTGTGTTGATGTGTTCTCATGTGGGAGATGACATGTAGGTTACTTTATCTTTTGTTTGTTTGTCATTGAGAACACGGGAAAATTATGAAGACTTACGGTGAGAGTCATACTTGTAGATTATTGGTTTATAGGTTTTTCATATTGCTATGTATGTTCCTTGATACTAGATGGTTATGGTTACACTTTCTATGTGATGCTGCTAGTGAATTAATTTCAGATTTAGCTTTACCTATGCAATGGAAGTTTCTAGGTGTGTATATGACAGGTATGACACTTGGAGATTATGGTTGCATGTTATGGGCTATAAATATTGACGATATGAGATTCACTTGATATGTTTTGTATACCTTGAAGGTATGGATAGTTGGATGTGTTAGCACTTGATGTGGGTGCTATTTAAGATATGGTTATTGGTTCTTGATAGCTATCAATGTATTTCATACTTTTGGATTGAGTTTTTATGTTTGGATATCAATTGAGGCAAGAGTTATATTTCATTATGACAAATTGTGTGGATTTCTATTTGGATGGCCTCTTCTATATCTAGTGGCAGTGGCATGATGGAGGGTGAGAGCATTCATGTATTATCTATGGTATCCAGATGGATCACATGGAAAACTTGGATTCCGTGATGGTATATGTGGCTAGAGGGATAGTTCCCTTGTTCATGTTGTGGTTGCTGATTATCCCTTATGGAATGCATATAACAAGTGGGAGAATGTTGGGAAAATAGGTGTTGTACACCTTGTATAATAATGTTTATAATTGTGATATTTTATTTTATTACATGAGTTACACATGGACATGTAAAGTGTAGAGATTCCCTTAAAATATGCTCGGGAAGCCACTGGATGAGTTGTATTATAACATTGGGATATTATATTGTAATTATTTAATATTAGGGAAAGTATTTTAATAAAGTACCCAATATTAGATGTGGGGTCAATGGGGTAGTTAGCCCATGGTATTAGCAAGTTATTTTGATGTAATATCACTTGGGGATTTTGTGGGAGCTTGTGTCTATAAAAGAAACCACAAGGGTAGTTTTTTGGCTTAAAAAAGTTTAACATTTGTGGAGGTTGCAAGCATGGCATGGGATATGTGGTTACATGGTTGTTAATGGTTGTGGTTTCAAAATATTTCATGGTTGCATTTGTAATGGTGCATTGTTGATAGTACATGGTGATAGATATTTTTGGATGCTAGGTTTTTCCCTCATAAGGGTTTTCCAAGGGTATATCTTGTGTCAACTTGGCTGGGCATGTTGTCTATTATTTGCATGTGGATTGTAAATTTTTTATTTGCATGGTTTCTAGATTGGGTTATGTGGAAATTTTCATATGTATGGTTGCAAGTTTCCTTTCATAGATGACATTAGTTCAAGGTAAAAGGCCAAAAATAAGCTTGGATGAGAGCTAAAATGGGAGAGAGTGAGGTAGGGGCACAAAAAGTGGTGTAAATTGTACAAAGTTACAATTTATGATGCTAAACCATGAAGCTTATTTATTTGTAATTCTTAATATTATCATTTATTTGATAGTGAAAAATCAAATTAAAATGCAATAAACTCCACTTTGAGAAAAACATAAATTTGAAATTTAATGAAACTATATGCTAATTTATGGTTTTTAATTATAAAATATAAAATAGGTATTTAAATTTCAAACATTTAAATAAATAAAAGTATAACACCTTTAAAAAATGAATCAAATGAAAGGATTGATTTTACAAGTGCCTAAGTTAATTTAGAAAAGTCCAATTACAATGGTCTAAATGGCTCAATGAGTGAAGGTTCGTTTAAAAATATATCAGTAAAGAAAATCCTTACAAGAAGAGTAGTGGCTCAACATATGTTGATATTCAAAACTATCTTAGACAAAACAAGATTGATAGTATAAGGGCTACCACCATTAAAACCACACCTAGCCAACCACTAAAAACCAATTCCAACCAACACATCTTCCACATTTTTAGAGAAAATATTTCTCTATCCTTTTATAACCTAGGTCCTACCAATACTCCTACCATATTTAATGAATATAAATAATTAGAATATACAATCTAATACTCAAATTTTTTATAGAATTTAGTGGTTAACAAGGAACAAAAAAGTGAGCATTCCCAATAAGGTGAAGTAATGTGTCTTCTATGTTTCCTAAATCTCAATGGATGTTGGACCAAGCTTATATTAGTATTGAGTATTTTGATGTTGTAAGACTTGGTCTGCTTTTGTCATATCCACATAACCTTTTAAAACATAAAGAAAAAAATATTGCATAATTATCATGTAAGCACTGAAAGGATATCTCAATCAAATAAAAGGTCTTAGATCCATTCTCAATAAAGAGGTCCAAAGCTTAATAAAAGCAAATATCTTTCATGGAGAAAAGAATAATAAGAATTGTCTATAAAAAGCTCTTATAAACGTCAATAGTACACTTATATCAATTGCTAACTCGTGAGGTTAATGTGAGTACTATTGAATTAATATAATTTACACATATCCCAAGTTTTCAAATTAAAAAACAAGATGACTAATAAAATCAAATAGATTCTAGGAAGCTTCCTTATATCTAGAATTATCTTAAAAATCAGTTTATATATAGAACTAAATTTTCTTTACAAGTATAATTTTAAAATTATTGACAACTATGTGATTTTGTAGTACTTCTATAATTAAACATATCTTATCATCAAATTTTTCTAATTTAAAAAAAAAAAACTAAATAGTCATTAAATAAAATATTATATTAAAAGAACAAAATGATACAATATCGTCAACCATTCACACTTTCTCATAAAATATTTACGAGCTAACAAATCTATCTAACATTTCATTTGCACATTTACATATAATTATTTGTATAAAATAAACTTAAAAAGAGTTATTTCAAACCACTTCTGCCCTCAACGTCACTATTGCCGCTGGTCATATGATGACTGCTTAATGTCAGAGAAGTCTTAATAAGACATGTAATTTCTCATATCTTTCAAGAAGTGGAAGTGGACATATTATTCTACTTTTCCTTTTCAATTTATTGAGTAGGGCACTCATTTCCATAGGGAAACAATAATAGACATTTTGCTCCAATATTTGTGGAACAATTGGCTTTAAAATGTGTACTATTAAAGATCTCAAAAGAACATAATTATTTTAGTTAGTGTACTGATATTGTGTTTCAATATATTCTTATATTTTTCTTAAACTCTTTATAAAAATTTTAAAAACAGGTCTTAGTATCGAATTATTATTATATTTTTATTTTATATTTGTTCTTATCCTTAAGAAATAGTGAATTTTATGTACGAATTTCTTATAGGGGAAGCATACTCGTAACTGTTATAGCTAACTATGCACATTGTGAGATCCATTATGCGTGCAAGGGTAAAAAAGTACACTTTTCAAAGTGTCCCCTGATACCTGCTTAAAGATGCCCCAATAACCATGTGCTTAAAATCGTCAATACTTATGTACAAATGCCCTAGTAATGATGTGCTATGGGTTCCAATAAAGGTGCACAAATGGGTCAATTATGGTCCAAAAAAGATAAAAAATGAGCGACTATTGGTACATGTGAAATTTATCAATGAGCTTTTAGTTATTTGATTTTTTTGTTTTTTTTAAAGTTAGTAATTGGGGGTTTTGTGTGCAAGGAGTGAACGGTTATTGGAACATGAATGGTTTGGGTGATGCTCTTCGCCTAATTAATAATATTAGTTTGAGACAATGACAAGTTAATTGATTGCATGGTGAGGTTAGACAAATTGATTGATCAATTAAACTACGACTAAATAATAATTGAGAGGTGGAAGTAAAGATATAGTACGTATTGATGACCTAATTAATTAATTTTTTTATTTACATAACCGCCACATGATAGGGGAAGCGTATGAGTAGTGGACATAGCTAACTTCACACACATAGAACTCTCAAACCTTATGTCGAATTTCAAAATTTGTTTTTGGTTGTCTCTGTATATGACTTAACTGCTTATAACTAAGGATTTGGATTCTGGGTAGTAATGATGCATGTTGTGGAAATCGTTATATGAAGAAAGGTAAAAAAGTAGCCATTTAAAAGTGTTGTCCCATACATAAACGCCTTTGCACCAATAGTAGATAACTCATAATATCCAGTAGTAGTCCAGTAGTAATGGACAAATGTCCCAGTAGTTATGCACAAATGTCTTAGTAGTGGTGGACAAATGGGTCAATAGTGGTGCACAAAAGAGCTAATAAAAGGCAAAAAAGCTGAATCCACTATTGGTACATATGATATTCATTAATGAACTTTTCATTATCAATTTTTTGGGCTCCTTTACAATCTACTACGGTCAAAGCTATTCTGGCTCCAAAACAGACCTTTCGTACAGCATGATAGCGACATGTTAGTCAATCACAACCGTTTATTGCAAAATCGACGGTGTAAAACGCGCGATGTGTTAGTCAATCCGTATTGCTGTTTGCTCACAACAATACACTAGTACACTGAATGAGTAAATGAGACAGTCAAACTTAAAGTTGGAATGGAAGGCAAGCATGTGAGAGTGCCTGAGCCTGAGACGTAATGGCTTTGAATTCAAATTCACAACTGTTCCTTTCCCAGATCAAAAATATGTTCTCATTTTCCACAGAGTGTGGGCAAATTTTCCTGCTATCTTTTTCAGATGCAATATTATCGATAAATCTGAAAAAACTTTAAGCGAATTTGTCAATTTTATTGGTTTGGTAATCATCAACAATTGAAACTTTCTTATATAATATTTACAAGAAAAGAAATCTAACAAACAGTTTATTTGCACATTTACATACAACAACTTGTAGCATAAGATAAATATAGAAAGAGGTATTCTAAATCACTTCTGCTTAATCAGAGAAGCCTTAATAAGACATGAAAGTCCTCTAATTCGTCATATATTATTCTACTTTTCCAATTTAAATTCATTCAGTAGGCCACCAATTTCCAAAGTTCCAATGATGTTTGTAAAATAATTGGATTTTGAATATGGTGGGTGGTTAATTTCGACAAAAAATAATAATGTAAAAAAGCTTTCAGATCTACAAATCATAGTTTTTTTTTGTCTGATTTTTTGTGATTTTACAACAATGAGAATGCAGATTATAAAGATTTAGCGACTGAAAATTTCATAGAAGAATATTGTTTTGTGGAGATTAACCACGCCTTGGTTATGTAGGCCGAAGCTATTCTGGCTCCAAAACAGACCTTTCGTACAACGTGATAGTGACGTGTTAGTCAATCGCAGCCATTTATTGCAAAATCAACAGTATAAAACGTGCGACTAACACGTGTGTTAGTCAATCCGTACTGCTTTTTGGAGCCAGAATAGACACATCCCGTTATGTACTCTTAAAGATCTCAAAAGAACTTTTAATTATTTTGGATTAATATACTGTTTAACTATCAATATATATTTTATTAATCTATGCATTAATCAATGGTGTTGTAGGGACAGCAATATTTCGAATCATAGTGATTCATATTTATTTGAAAGTGAAAAATATTTCTTTTTGGATCAATCATGCATGGTATAGATGCACACATGATGACTATGTATGTGTATATTCAATGATGTGACGAGTAATCAATTTGTATGGATGATAATTACTATCATTTGAGAACTCTATATACCAATTAAATTGTGTTCACACAATGCATTTTATGATTTTTCAAGTTTGAATTATAAAAACAAAAATGTTCATTCTTAAGTCTAAAATTTATGTATTAATTTATACTTTTAAATATTTATCAAATTAGGTTTCATGTTATTTTATTTGTGGAAAAGATTAAAGAAATCATATTTAATTAATGTATACACACACAAAATTATAATATAAAATTAATTATAATTTTAACAAAATCTTTTGATGTTTCATAATATGTATTTAATGTTTTTATCTCATAACTAACAATCTGCCTTTTTTCTTCTATAAGATAAAAACCGAAACAAATTTTATAATTTTTAGTAGGGTTTTACAAAATAGATATGTACTATCAAATGTATTATTGTTTGCATTTAGGAGAGAGAATTGAATAGTTATTCACATGTACTAATAGTTATTATAATATTAGTTAAGAATTTTTTATTTAATTTTACTCAGTATTCATAAAGTTAAATATTGGTCATCATTATGTCATTACTTATAAAATAAACAAAAATATATTTGTTTTCATAAGTTGTGACAAAGAAACAATCAATCATATGGTAATGCATGTCTTGGTGCACATGTTTTTTGAGTATTTTATGACATATCAACAAAGATGTAGGTGATGTGACTATATCATTGATACACATAATCCCAAATAATAATCTTAAGACCATAACTCACCTAGATGAAGGTGTGTTAAATAATTCAAAAAAAAGAAAAAAAAGCATTTACGGGCTTTGTAGGCTACAACATTTTAATGGATTGAGACCTTACAAGATTAGAGAACTAGTATAAGAAAACAAAGAATGCTAGTTGCACATTGAAATCTTTAAACCACCAAAGAAAGAAGGGAAAACCCTACGTAGTATTGAAAACCACAACCCTAGAGTAGAAAGATCAAATAGATGGTTTTTTGGGGGTGGTATTTCAGTAGCACAAATTTGAATAAACAAGGCCCCTAATATAATATTTATTTTCATGTTAGGGAAAATGACCTGATATATGAGAACACTCTAATAGCCACTATGTTATAGCACAATAATGATATTTTATTTTATTTTATTTTTACTTATTACTTTTATTATTAAACACTAATATTTTTATGTTTGCATTTAAAAAAAGAACAAAACTATCAATTTTGGTAGGTCACATGAAAGATGTTCAAGAAATCATAGGATGAGACATAAAGCAATTGGTAATATGCATATGTAAATTAGTAAAAAAAAAATGGGTGTATTAAGACAACTCGACAAAACATGATTGGTGTGGTTATATCATTGATACTCTAACTCTTAACTCACATATAAAGTATGCTTAATTTTTCGTGAAAAAGAAAAAGACTATTTGAGAAACTGTAATGCATAAAGTTAAGGTGTACATCTACTAAATCCTCTCCTGTAATGTGATACCTTTCTTATTGGAGCATGTTAATAAAATTTTCTTTTATTATACATAACAATTAAGAATATACTTATATAATAAAGTTACGGGAAAAGTAAATTGATTAATTAAAAACATATAAAGTTACTTAAATATTGAATAAGAGGTACTAAAAACAATACATTATTTGTTATATCTTAAAAACATCTATCTAAAAATATTATTTTATTATATCGAGACACACAACTTTCATTGTTTATCTTATACAATATCTAATGATTGACGTATTCCCATTAAGTATTGTAAAAGTAAAAATTAGGGTTTCACCAATTGAGGTAACTAAACTACTAATTTTACTTGAGAGGCCACCACATTGAAATGTTGGCATTTTGATGATGTTTTGATTGTCATTGATGGACACACACTTTCTTTATGTGTGAGTTATGCTCAACCGGTATTGTGTATTATAGTCTTTAGACTATCGGTGTTTTGTAGAAGATGTTTATCAGTCACAAATTGTATGAAGACCCAAGCGGTACGAAGGAGAAAAGCAGTAGTTAAACATTTTCCAGTCTTCATTTTTGTCAAACCGGTAATCGGTATATTGTATTAACCGGTATTACTCTGTGATTAGTTACCAACCGGTATTTTTGTGATGAGTTATCATCCACCGACACTTTGGCGGTGATTTTGTGTCGTGTTACCAAATGTGGCTAGATGCACTGAACCTAGGAACTTGTAGTCTAATCCTATTAGACTGACATAAAATCAGATTCCTTTATAAGGAAATCATGTCTAGGGTTTGTATGTTTGAGAAATAGAACATAAAAGGTTATGTGCGATCTTTGCAGAAAAGATTAAGTCCGTGTGAAGAAATAGAGTGTGGAGATATTGAAGACTGAAGTAATGCTGAAATGCATTAACAGTGAGCTATCAAGGATCTAATTAAGCAGACTGTGCTATAAGCTAGATCATTCACTTGTTGATTACTCACATCTTCGACAAGTCTGAAACCCTTAATCGGGTAGGCCCAACAAAGCCTTTGTAAATCCTCTAACAAGGTGGTTCACAACTATGGATCTGAAATCCTCTCACAAGGTAGTCTTTAACAGGACTTATCTCCTAACAGAGATCTAGATTCCTAACAGGATCTGTTCTGGTGAAGAACATTGTATGACCTTAACCGGTCTAACCTTAACCGGTCCAGTTTCTATTATGTAGATAGTTACTTGTGAGTTTCTGCTCACTGTGGTTTTTCCCATTTGGATTTCCATGTCAAATATCTTGTGTTATGGTGATTGTGGTTTTGTGGGTGAATGCTTTATTTTCTATTTGGTTTGCATTTATCTTAACCAATTTATTAGTGAATCTGTTATACCGGTTATCTGCTAAACTGTTTAAGAGTTTGAGTTCAGTAATTTTTGGTATACTAATTCACCCCCCCTCTTAGTATTCATCATGAAAGAGGGATGGATTGAATAGATCTAGGCTTAATCCCAATGGGAAAAAGACTGAAACTCTGATAAGGTTCACTTGATTTATTTCCCCCTCTTTTTGTATTGAAGGGTGTATTTGTGAAATATAAAAAATTAGGATAAAACAAGGAATTTCTAATGTAAATTGATAAAAACAGTAATCTATAGATGTCCCACAGAACCACCAACCTGGATTTGAGCAAAATAAGATGTGTGGGATTTGTTCCCAAAAATTCAACTTGATTTTTGAAGACTAGGTAGTATCAATTCGCCATGGTCCTCTAAATTTTTTACCATCGAAAGTTGAACTTGTTCATCTCTATGAACTCTATTGATCCTCTTGAGTACAACTCAACACGTGTTTCCTACACACTGAAAGAAAAGGAAAGATGTTGGGGATATGGGTTTGGCTAAGTCAAACCCATATTTAGGAATTAACCTTGAATGAAATAATGCAAATATTGAAATAAATGTTAGGGAAATATACCTTAGATCTACAATTGATGATGATGATGCAATGCTCTTTGAATGCAACCACAAATGTTGAATGTAATTGCATGACAAAAACATAGACATAAAAACCCTAATCACACACACATGCTTGCATGAAGATTGATATAGTTCTTTGCTCCACAATGCTTGAATGATGAATATGTAGCCTTGAATCTTTGAAAATGCTTGATGATGATGTTTCATGGATGTAAAAATACTTTAGGTATGTAATTGTTGTCAAAATGAATTGATATGATGTCTTTATATAGGGGTTTCTAGGTAGATTACTGATTAGGTTGACCTCCAACAATCATGTGTAGCCAGGGGTACTAATTTCTGGTTGGGAGATACAACACTTGCCCCAATTCAAATTTGGTCCCCATTCAGAGGGACCATAACATTTTAGGGCACCATGGTCTAGACTAGGGCATTCCATGCCCTGGTCCCTCTAAAAATAGGACCAAGATAAGGTACCAGGGGGGAGGGCAATAGAATCCTCAAATAGCTATACATGACATCAAAGTGGGTGAATTCACAAAGCTGGTTCCCACTTTTTCCAACGAAGGAATTTGGCGAAATTGGGAACTTCGATTTTCTAGGTGTTCGAGCGAAATAGTGGTATTCGATCGAACTACCCCTAGGAGTTCGAGCGAACTACGTCGCAGACTTGGGTTCACTCGAACCGTGAGTGACTTTGTATGGGCTGAAATCAAGCCTATTGGTTCGAGCGAATGGGGGTTTGCTCGAACCATAATGGATTCGAGCGAACCCCATTCGCTCGAAGTACTGTTCATTCGAACCCTCTAATTTGAGGTTTCTCCCAAAATTTTTTAGAATTCTGAAGAATTAATGACTTCGGAGCTCTGGTTCAAAGAACGAATGAAATAATCTTGATAACCCAAAAATATTAGATTGTAGTACTTGGAGAAAGCTTTCCAATGAGTATAATTTTGTTATATTTTGAATTTATTATGTTCTTGTTTTTTAATTTTATGGAAAATTGGTTTTTCATTGGACATGAACTTCTCTGTTCAATGCATTGGAAAAAATAAGAAACTAATTCAAAAAAATTCTAAAAAATATCTATGCCCCTGGTATTGATGTCTTCTTTCTAACAAAAAAAAATAAAATTGAACTTCGATTTATATAGAACAAGTTATGTGTTCAAACGTAAACCTATGTCTAAATTATGACTAGTCGGACTTCAAAACTTTATAAAATGAAAAATATTGAACATATCACTATAAAACAAAATGCAAGCCCTAGATATTGATGCTACAAACCAAAATTCGAAAGAATTGAGTTTTTATCATTTATAGAAAAAAAGTTATACATTTCGGGAGGCACCTCACTCTTAAAAAATGTAGTTTGTTGTAAAAAACTACTTTTCGAGGGAGATGGAAATTTTTTTTTAAAATCCTTCAAAAAAAATTGAAAAAAATGTATATAGAATCTACAAACAAAATTCTAGAAATCACTAATTTACATCATCTTTAAATTTTAATAGTTTAAAAGTTATAGTTCTCAGAAGTTGAAGATTATTTTAAAAATGTACATCTCAGTGTCAAAAGTGGCAAAAAAGTGGGAACCATTATTGTGAGTTCACCCAAGTTGGAAAATGAGGCCAAACAAACATTAGAAAAAGGGGAGATATAAGACATGCTAAATTAGGGGCACACACATGAGGTGCAAATTATATCAGTGATAATTTATGATGCTACATTTAGCCCCCACTTTAATGGGAGTATGAGCTTATGTAAATACTTTCATTAGAGTATAAATATGAGAGAGAGGAGAGACTAGGAGAAACACCACTAGGAGATAAGATATCACTAACTTTTAGGAACCAAGCCCCCAATCTTAGGATCTTAACACACATAATCACATGCAAGGATGCACAACACAAGGGGTTGGTAAAAAAAAAAGGGCTCCAAGTCAAGTATCTCAACCACTAATATCCTTCTTGGAATGATATCAAAAGAACACAAGTGATCACAAAAAAAAGGGCAAGAGAATGGACAAAACCATGAACCATAAATAGTAAAGCTATAAGCTCATGGGGATAAGAAAGGGGAAGCATGGATGTCATAGGCTAGCAAGCTATATCATGCTAGGTGGTCCATGAGAATAAGAGTGAGAGAGGACATGAATATCCATAGGTCAACAAGCTGCATCATGTTGTATGATTCATGTTGGAGAGGAGAGTTATAATACTCTAGCTATGTTTTGCTAGTTCCACTCATCACATAGCATATACAATGTCTAGTTTTAGGGGTTAAGCACCTCATATAAGAGTTTGTTTTCTATAGTTTCAAGCATGAAACAACCTATATAAGACATGAAATGAAAATGCAAATGCGTATGGTTTTGGGAATGAAGCATATCATATCAGAGTTTATTTTCTCTGGTTTTGAGAATGAACACCTTGTTTAAGACATGCAAAAATATAGTACACTACAAAGTACAAAGAGGGCAATATGTCATCATATCCCTATTCTGATATCTTAAGGAAGATAGAAACAAAGATACACACCTTTAACACTAAGGAGATATCCTTTTAGGCAACAATTTCCATAAATCCAATATAAAGAGGCAATACTCTTGTAGGCAAGGATAAGATAGTTGAAAAAGAGAGATCTTGCAACAAGTGTAAAGGGAATTCTCGGAGGGGAAGAGATATTTCCTGAAAAGACATCTACCTCCAAGAGGAGTTTCATGAACAAAAATAACATCATCATCCAAAATAGAGGAAGGAGAACAAGAATGCATGTACCTTCCCCCCCATTCCTAGGTGGAAGGGATTCTTGGTAAAGGATGACACACTTTTAACCCTAAGTGAGGGATTTATTTAAAATAGATATACATTGCCAAGTGCAAAAGAGGTTGTACTCAAGGATACACACTTCTTGCATAAGAGAGAATCCTTGAACAAACAACTTCACACAAGGAATGACATAACATTGTAAGCAAACACCACTCAACAAAAAAAAGGTGGATCCTTAGAAAGTATAAGAGAAAGATTAATGCCCCCAAGCATAGGGACAATGAGAAGGATTACACAACCTCCAAGAAGATATTTTGTCATAAGAGACCTGTCATTTCAAGAAAGGAATGGGTCCTAACAAAGGGACACACACATGTACTCACATTAAGGATAATTCTATGCAAGAAATGACATCATGTTATTATAAAATAAACTCAAAGGAAATTGTACTGTTTGAAATACAAGGGAGGCAATGATAACCATGATAAAAGATCACACACCTCCACAAGGAGACATTATTCATCTCCCTTCCATAGGGCATATTTCCCAACTTTCTTATCTTTTTTACACTCAACCATATTAAAGTCCCCAATATAGATCCATGGGATCTTAGGGAGGTTGGAGGCCATATATTTCCATAATGTTGACTCTCTCTATAATTATTAGGTGTGTAAGAAGAGCATAGGCTAAAATATTATTTTACAATTTTCAAGATAACCTACACCAATCTATTATATGGAGAGGTGCCAGATTATCAAATGTTATCACCCCATTCTAAATGGATAAGAATAGTAGTATCTCCCTTTCCCTTTTTCATGGTCTGAGATAACAACATTAGCTATTTTTCTAATGAAATTCATAACATTATGTGCTTGAAATCCAATCACTTTTATTCTTGCAAATAATGGATGTCCATATATAGCCTAGAATTGCAAAAGGCTCTAACAACATACTCCCTATCCCCAAATTTCAGCCCATGAACATTCCAGCTACAAATGTCAAAATTCATTTTTGGATCAAGAGGGGGAGATTCTTCTATCTTTTATAAAGCCTATCAAATTAATTAGGGATATATTTCTCTTTTTTATTTACTTTCTTCTTAGATCTAGATTCTAAGTTAGTCTATCTATCTTTATATTTCCTTTTCTTATTATCCTTTTTACTAGAGATCGACTTCTAATCCACAAAATGAATTTGTATGCAAGATTCAAGATTTCTAGGGCTCAAATTAGCCATCATTATCTCTTTACCAAAATCCTCATCACCATGGTGGAAGTTAGAATCTATGACCTAAAGTGCATGTAGCCCCAAATGTGGTGAGGGGCAAATAATTTGTCTTATTTGAGCAGCCTTATCCTAAATAGAGTCAAGGGAAAGATATTGTGCATTCTTATGGAGTTGAATAAGGTAAGTAATATGCCTTAATTAAGGATAGGGGTGGGATATAAGAGAATTAGAGTATTTATAATTAATTTCAATTTCTTCCTCAAATAGAGAGTGCACTAATGACACAGTTGTAGTGTCATAAAATTGTGACCCTAGCAATTTTCAATTGCATTAGGGTCCTCATGCATGTGATTTTGAATCCTCTAGCCTGGTCGGAGACTGGAGATTGCTCATCTTGTGGAAACAACTTCTCCCTTGGCCTCTCCATCACCCCATCCGCACTCTGCCCTAGAGAAAGGGGTAGGATATGGTTGTGGCGCCACTATCCCCTCTTGGATAGGGGCATGACACCCCAGTCCCTACCTTATTTTGGGGCAGGACCCTTCCTAGGGTTACATTGTTGGTTGTGCATCGGGCAGGAAACTCCCCTGATGTCGACTTGTGACGAAATTCAAATACACTAAAATGTATTTAAGGGGCATTCCTCCTCTCATTTGCATAAGTTCAATAAGTTGGATGAGTGGGAAATTCACAAGCGATCAAGCATTTAAGCATTCTTTTCCAGCATTGAGCATTCTCAAGTCTCCCTTCAAGGCTCGATGTTGCATTCAATTCAAAGATTCAACCATTGAAGAGGAGACTAATTTCAACATTCAATTCCACACAAGAATTTCTATCAACATTGCTACTACAACCTCCCTTGAGGTGATTTACAATTATGTCTTTCATTTACATCTACTTGCAAGTACTTTCTTTCATTACTTGGTTAATTCCAAAATTGGGGTTTGACCTAAAGGCAAAGCCCCAATCCCAACCCATCTTCCTCTCTTTTCTATGTGTAGGTTGCAGGTGCACAGTTGTACTTTCAAATTCGAGCTTCATTTGCAGAGGCGGAAAACCCTTTTTGTTTCACAGATTTTTCGGAGGACCGTGTACATTCTCACCACGGTCTTGAAATTTTTTCCTCAAATTCATAGGGCAACTTTGTCTCGACATTTTACAGCTAGATCCAGGTGCACAACTTCATTCCATATTCTGATATGAAGTTATAATCAATTCTTTGTCACTTTTGCACTACATAATTCAATCAATTCCTTTCCATTTCAAACAAGGAAGAGGGGATCAACTTAGCATTCCCAATTCATTTAGAATTCAATCTACCATCTTCATGTGGAGAGATTGAATCTAGTGAATTATCCTCTCCTCTTCCTAATGTACCATGGTGAAAAGAGCTTGAATGGTAATCGATAGTGAGACTCTCATCTCTCTTTGAGGGAAAGGGTAGTTTTCTTCTTGATTTATCATTCACCATTTTCCTACCATTACATTTTGGTGAAGCCGACATCTTGTATGCTTTCCTTTGAACAATATTCCATATTTTTTAGTTATAAGTTTCAACTTTCTGCAAACTTAGTGGTTAATTCATTAAAAACCCTAGTTTTTAAAATTAAAGTTGAACTTGTGATTTGTAAAAATTGCTTGTGGTTATCTTAGATCTGAAAATTGTTTTGTTTGTCAAATTCAATTTCCTCCTTGTCTTGTAAAATTTTCAATTAAATTTTACAAAATTAAGAGGTTACTTGTTAAAACCCTAATTTTCAAAAATCATCTTGAACTTGTGCAAAAATTGGATTTCAATTTAATTTTCAGAATTCTGATTGTTCTTAGATTTGTCTTCAATCCTACAATTCAAATTTTCAATTTCCTCCCTTTTTCCTCAAATTCAAATTTCAAAATTAAGTGGTTAGGTCATCAAACCCGATTTTTTAAAATTAATTGGATTTTGTGTGAATTTCAAATTAATTTTGTTTACATTCAAATTTCTAAACATTTTCCAAGGTGTCCCTATCCATTAGGCTTGACCCTTTTCAAAATTGCAATTCAATTCCTCTTTTTTCTTCAAAACCCTAATAGGGTCCTATTTTCACATTTGCGCCTTCATTTTGCCCACCGAGAAATCTTAAAATTCTCCAAGTTTTTGGGGTTTGGTTCAAAATCATCGCAATATCCATCCTTGAATTTTTTTTAAAAATTTGGCTGGACCATGTGCGTTCCTACCACGGTCCTTGACTTTTTTCCTGAAATTTTAGGAGATTGTTATGATTGTATTTAATAGCCCAAATCCAGAAGATTGGCTGATTTTATCGATTTTTTATCTCTCTAGAATCAGAAATACCTTCAAAATTCAACATTTCAAATTTCAAGAATT